>NC_133147.1:25980491-26139810 GCF_048418815.1 Hemitrygon akajei
AGGATTTTCAGGAGATAACTCAGTAACTCATTGAATGCAGGGCAGTAAGTTTGTTAACATTCAGTTCAATGAGGATAACTCTAGAGATTACAGATGCTGGTCTTGTTTTCCATGGGGTCGAAGGTCGCTGACCGATGACTTGACAAAATAAATAAAGATAACAGGTACAGAGACAGTGTAGACAGAATCATTTTCAGAAATTCCAGAAAGAGAGTACAGATAGCCGAGGAAATTATACACCAGTGCGTCTTCCCTCAGCGGTTGTTACGTTGATGTAGAAGATCCTTAGAGAAAGTATTTATGAACATTTGGAAAGGTATAATATGGTTAGGAATAGCCAGCTTGGCTTTGAGAAGGGCAGGTCGTGCCTTACGAGCCTGATTTAATTTTTTGAGGATGTGACTAAACACAGTGATGAAGGAAGAGCAGTAGATGTAGCGTATATAGATTTCAGCAAATATTTGATAAGGTACCACATGCAGGGGTTACTGAGAAAGTAAAGAGGCATGGGATCCAAGGGGACATGGCTTTGTGGATACAAAACTGCCTTGCCCACAGAACACAGATTGATAGACGGGTCATGTTCTGCATGGAGGTCGGTCACCAGTGGAGTGCCTCAGGGATCTGTTCTGGGACCCTTGCTCTTCGTGATTTTTATCAATGACCTGGATGAGGAAATATGCTTGCTGATGACACAAAGTTTGGGGATGTTGTGGATAGTGTGGAGGGCTGTCAGAGGTTACAGCGGGATATTGATAGGATGCAAAACTGGGCTGAGAGGTGGCAGATGGAGTTCAACCCAGGTAAGTGTGAAGTGGTTCATTTCGGTAGGTCAAATATGATGGCAGACTATAGTAATAATGGTAAGACTCTTGGCAGTGAGGAGCATCAGAGGGATCTTGTGGTTCGAGTCCATAAGACGCTTAAAGCAGCTGCATAGGTTAACTCTGTGGTTAAGAAGGCATATGGTGTATTGGCCTTCCTCAATCGTGGAATTTAATTTAGGGACCGAGAGGTAATGTTGCAGCTATAGAGGACTCTGGTCAGACCCCATTTAGAGTACTGTGCTCAGTTCTGCTCGCCTCACTACGGGAAGGCTGTCGTGCACCGCTCTCACTTTCACAATATCTCCTCCACCAGATCCGCCGATGTCAGTCTCCGAAGGAGTATCCAACTCGACGCTCGCTGGAGATGACTCCTCCCACAATTCCACGGCCTTTGGAAACATGGAGTGGGATGCACCTTCCGTCATGTCAATGGTCATCTTCACCCTCACATTCCTACTGGGCGTTCCGGGTAACGGCGCAGTCATCTGGGTGACGGGCTTCAAAATGAAGATTAAGGTCCACACGGTGTGTTTCCTGAACCTGGCTATGGCTGACCTGATCTATTGCCTGACTCTTCCCTTCCGCATGACCAACAACTCGCTGGCCTACTCTGGGTACAACCCCTACTTTTCCTGGAAGTATATTGGATTCTTCATGATCCTCAACGCATCCGCCAGCGTATATCTGTTATGTCTGATCAGCATCTACCGCTGCCTGGCTATTACTCAGCCCATTTGGTTCCAGCAACTTCTGAGCCTCCGATGGGTGCGTGCGGCCTGTTTCGGTGTCTGGATCCTAGCCTTCGTCATATGCCTGCCCGTCCTCCTGATCCAGGATTTGGAAAAGTGGTTCACCGTGTTAGAGCTATTTTGGTTTGTTTTCATCTTCGGACTCCCCTTTCTAATTATGTTTACCTGCTACTCCCTGGTTGGCTGGAAGCTGCAAGGGAACAGGTTCGCCAAATCTAAAAAGCCTGTCCGCCTTATCATCACCGTGGTCGTCACCTTTATGATCTGTTGGATTCCCAACGCTGTCTGCGACCTCGTATCAACCTTCTCCACACCGATCCCCTGGTCGTGGTCGTTATTCACTGTCGCCCTAGCCTCCTTGAACAGCGCCCTCAATCCTCTTCTCTATCTCTTCTCTGGCCGCGAATTTCACCAGGTCTGCAGCCGCTCCATTCTCGCCTCGCTCCGTCTGGCCTTCGCCGAGCAGAGGCTGGAATTGGAGACCCAGTCCCAGACCTCCAACTTCACCTCAAATACGAATGTCTGAGGGAGTTAGTTGTGGCCAGACATCCCACCGAGATCCTCTGACTGCAGACATAGTGAACCGTCGGATACAATTGTGGTCGGCAGTGGAGGCTTTCCTACACCCCTATTCTAATCTCTCAGAACATAGAACATAGACCATTCGGCCTACAATGTACCATATCAATTCGATCACTCGATAAATGCCCAATTTACCTAATCGCTTCCGCCTACCTTTATCCTTCCTTTATGCTGATTCTACCTATCTCAACATGTCTTAAAGGTCTCTAACCCTTCTATTCTCACCACCATTCCAGGCAGCGTAGACCAGGCACAAACCACTGTCTGTGTAAATAAATTGCCCCTCGTATCTCCTTTCGAAATGAAGCACTCTCGCTGTAAATGCACGACCTCTGGTGTTAGACATTTCAACCCTGGGAAACATACTGAATACCCATGCCTTTCATGATCTACTAAATCTCATCCCGCCATCCCAGTGAAAATAACCCAAATGTGTTCAACCTCTCGTCGTAGACCATGCTCTCTAATACAGGCAGCTTTCTGGTAAATCTCCTCTGCACCCTCTGCAAAGCCTCGACACCTTTCCTGCAATGGGCGACCAGAACTGTAAAAACCTCTTTCACCAAGTAGTCTGCATGTTCCTATGACCTCTCTCCTTCCAAGTCATTTTCACACAGAGAACAGGATGCTTTTTTTCACAACTTTCTTTGTAAACTCTACAGACTGTCGTGCGTGAAAATCCGATTAAATCAGCAGTTTCTGAAATAATCAAAACAATCTATCTGGCGTGAACTGTCATACGCGGTCAAAGTCACTTAGATCGCGTTTCTTCCCCATTCTGATGTTTGGTCTGAACAACAACTGAATCTCTTGACCATACCTGCCTGTTTTTATGCATTGCGTTGTTTTCATATGAGTGGCTGATTAGATCTTTGCATGAACAAGCAGGTATACAGGTGTACCTAATAAAGTGGCCTAATGAAACGTAAAGCTTCTACATACAAAAATAATACTATAAACAGCAGTAAATACTAAGAAAAACAAAATCAGATCAAAGTTTGTTGTTACCACCCTCTGCCTGTAAAGGTACATCACTTCTCTTACTGCCACAGTCGTGCAGTTTTACAAGAAAATCGGCTGGTAGGCCATCCCAAGCATCTTGGAGAACTTGCCACGGTCCTTCTGCACACCTTGGCTCTCTTGCTTACTTCTATTTCTCCAGGTCATCCCAGAGAGCATCAATGATGTTGCGATGAATGCCATCCAAAACCACATATAAAAAAATCTAGCGTGCCGAGGACATTGGCACAGTATTGGCTGCATCCTTTGATAGACATCTTCACGGTGCACAGCACAACCAAATCCATGTGTCGTTCTCAAACCTGATAACCCACCTATCTGGATATCCATCCCTTTTATTGATCCAGTTTATATCACAAACAACTGAAAGTCATAGGACTGCTCTGTGCGGAAAACCGCCTGTCGTTGACTTACAGTCAGAATAACATCACACACCCCCCCCCCCTTCTATAACCATGCCAAAGTTGACTCCACGGAATAAAGTCGCCGTGGATCACGCCTCCTACTGGCATTGTCTGGAGTAGCCGTGTTTCTCGAACGGCTCTGCTCTTTTTAAATTACTGAATCCAATCTGCTTTGAAAACTTACTTTTGGAGGATTATGATGTCTCGTGCTAAATCTACTAAAAAAAAAGGATCCTTCTGTGACGATGGAAGCTATTGCGGAGCTAATTCGGAAAGCTCAGTGCGAAACCTCTGAACAACTTTCGGATGTGTGTTTAAAAGTTACCACAGAGCTTAAACGAATGGAGATTCTACTGCATTTCTACTGCATTAAACGAATGGAGATTCTACTGTATTCTATTTTAAAAACTGTACGGGAACATACTACTCAGATTCAACAACATGAAAATGCTTTAACGGGACTCGATACTAAGACGGATGACTTGGGAAAAGTTCGGAGATAAACCATCGAAAATCATTGAATCTTTAAGACTAAAGATTGTCCCTTTGGAGAGTAGATCAAGACGGAAAAATATACGAATTTTGGTTCTTCCTGAGTTGGTCGACGGTAATTGACCTTCAGAATGTTTTGCAAGGCTGTTAGTTCGCTTGTTTTGTGATGTTTTGGATAATCTGCCTAGAATTAATCGGGCGCACCGAGCCCCAGTATTTAAATCATCTTCTGAACAAAAACATCGACCTTTTATAACTACTTTTCATGACTTCCAAACAAAGATTACTATAACTCGCCAAGCTCGTCGGTTAGGTATGATTAGCTTTGAAGATTACAAGATAAGGCTGGTCGAAGTTTATTCACCCAAGATATTAAATGAACGTTTTAAGAACAAAACAGTCATTGAGGAAGTGCACGATTCTCTTCAAGCCGAATCAAGTCCAGAACATTAATTGTTTAATACCTTATTATGTAAACCATGCTTCCTTAGCTTGACCGATTCTTTGTTGTTGGAAGTTTGCAGTCTAAAGGTTTAGTACGTCTTTCTTATGAACATTTATTTCTTCTTTTCTCATATATTCTTATAATTAATGTTTTTATCGTATTTTAAAATGATGTTTTGAATTCTTCTTTAGCTCTTTTGAAAAATATTTCGTCTATAAACTCCAGAAGTTTAACGGTTTGTTTTTGCTTCTTATAACCTCGTCCCCTAAGTTTGACTGATCAATCAGTTGCATTTTTGTAGTTTATTTGTTTAGCATTTCTTCCTTTGAATCATTCCTTTTACCTCGATATATTTTCATAAATAATTCTTTTTTCTTCTCGTTTTTTCATTTTTTACTGTTTAGAAAATTAATAGACTTAACTTCAGTAAGCTTCCCTTGCAATTGTTTTTGCAAGTACTATGTTTTGATTTTTTTCAATTCGTTTGAAGGTTATTTAGTCTATGTTGGATTTCATTTTGTACTAATCTTTTCTTCTCTTGGAGCTCTGCCATAGGATATTGGGGGTGCGATTTATCACTAGATTAGCTGTTTTGGGTGATTTGTTTTGGGAGGGGTGGGGGGAGTGGGCTGTTTTTATTTTCTTTTTCCTTTTTATCAGCTGTTTGGTTATCCCCGCCTCATTTGTTGGGGTTAAGTATTTTGAATTTTAATGTTTGGATTTTTGGTATATTCCAGTGGTTCATATGTTTAACCTCTGCTTTAAACATATTTAAATGGTACAACAATATTAATTTTCTTAGTTTAAATGTGAAAGGCTTAAACCACCCTGTGAAACGCAATAAGGTGTTTACCTATATTAAGAAATTGAATGCCTCAATTATTTTTTTTACAAGAAATACATGTTCGCAGATCTGACTGCGGACGTTTGTTCAAACGTTGTAATGGTCCAGCTTTTCATTCTTCCTTTCAAGCCAAGGCCAGGGGTACTTCGATTTTGATTGACAATTCAGTTGTCCTTGTTCAACATGATGTAATGTCTGACCCCAATGGGCGGCTCGTTATAGTCTCAGGGAAATTTGATAACAAACTAATGGTTTTTGCTAATCTCTATGCTCGGATATAGATGATCCCAGATTTTTTGAACTTTTTTTTCTTTTTAGCAGACTAAAATTTGTACGCTTTAACCTTGGGAGGTGATTTTATATTATACCATTGGATATTAGGAGATCTGTCTTCTATATTCAATCTTTTCTAATGAAATGTCACACTATTGATGTATGGCGTTTTTGCCACTCAGAAAGTAGAGAATATTCTTTTTTGCTCATGTTCAGCATACCTATTCTGGGATTGATTATTTTTTAACAATAGTCATTTGATGCCCTCTGTTCGATCCTGTGAATATAAAGAAATTGCTGTTTCAGATCATGCCTCCGTATTTTTATTAGTAAATCTTCCGGGGGTTTCTCGATCAAACAGATGTTGGCGTTTTAATACAATTTAACCATCGGATAAGGCTTTTTATAAATTTTTAGAGAGTCAATTTACTTTTTTTCTTTGAAGAGAATACGGTAGATGGCAATTCTAGCCTTATTGTTTGGATTGCTTTCAAGGCTTATATTAGAGGCCGAATTATTTCATATGCAGCAAGTATTATGAAAAAAGCTAATAAGGAGAATAGTGATTTAGCCAATCAGCTGAAACATTCAGATCAAAAATATGCTTTTAATTCGTATCACGTCTAATATAAAATGTGCGTTGAAGTTAAAACTAAATATGATCTGTTCTTAACTTACCCTGGTGAAACTCAACTTTTAAAAGATAAAAGTCAGTTTTATGTTCATGGCGATATAAAGGGCAAACTTTTGGCTAATCAAATTAAAACTTTAATAGTTGAACGTCCAATTAAGGAAATCTCCCAAGCGAATGGTGATATAACTTCTGATCAATTAGAAATAAATGATAATTTTAGAGAATTTTACTGCAAACTCTCTTACAGCCATTTGTTCTATCAATAAATTTCTAGATCGTCTTAACATTCATTCACTTTCTAAGGTTAATCGAAAATGGTTAGATCTGCCTTTTTTCTTCTGAGGAAGTTACCCGGTTTTCCCATTCTCTGAGTTCCGGGAAGGCTACCGGTCCGGACGGATTTTCTGGAGAGTTTTATAAGGCTTTCGTTCCTTTACTTATTCCTCATTTACTTTCTGTCCTTCCTCACTCTTTTAAATTAGGCAGGTTGCCACAATCACTTTATGACGCCTCTATTTCACTTATTCTCAAAAAGAATAAAGATCCAACTGATTGCTTTTCCTATAGACCTATTTCCCTACTTAATGTTGATGCTAAAATTTTATCTAAACTTTTGGCTCATAGGATGAAAAACATTCTACCTTCTATTATCTCTGATGACCAGACGGGATTTCATAAAAATCGTTATTCTCATTTTAACATTCGTCGTTTACTGAATGATATTTACTCTCCCTCGAAAGAAACTTCGGAATGCGTGTTCTCTTTAGATGCCAAGAAAGCCTTTGATCGAGTTGAATGGAATTATTTATTTAAATTATTAGAAAAATTTAACTTTGGGTCCAATTTCATTCAATAGATTAAATTACTTTATTCATCTCCCACTCTCAGAGATCTAAACCTTTTAATCTCCAACGTAGTAATAGACAAGGATGTTCTTTGAGTCCTTTGTATTTGACTTGGCTTTAGAGCCTTTAGCCATCGCATTTAATGAATCCGTTGACATCTCGGGTATTTTAAGGAAGGGTAGCACTCATAAGTTGTCGCTTTATGCTGATGACCTTTTGTTCTACATTTCTAATGTGGGATGCTCTCTACCTTCAGTACTTTCTTTACTTTCTGAATTTATTCAGTTCTCAGGATATAAACTTAGTCTTCATAAGAGTAAACGTTTTCCTTTGACTAATTTGGTATCAGTCAACTCTGACCTTTCTTTTAAAATTGTAAGAAATCAATTTACTTATTTCGGTATAACATTTACTAGGAATTATAAAATTCATTTCAAAGAAAGCTTTATCACTCTTTTGGACTATGTTAAGAAGGTACTATGAAACTGGTCTCCTCTTTCTTTATCGCTAATTGAACATATCGATTCAGTTAAAATGAATATTTTGCCTAAAGTTTCATATTTATTTCAAGCCCTACACGTTTTTATTCCGAAATCCTTATTTGACAGTTTAGACTCGATTATATCTTCTTATTTATGGAAGAATAAAACCCTCCGATTTCACCTTAAGAAAACTAAAAAAAATGGGGGATAGCCCTACCCAATTTTAGGTTTTACTACTGGCCGTCAACAAAAGCTAACTTGCCTTTCCGTTATATTATATTAATCGTAATTACTGTCCGGATTCGGTGCCTTCAGAAGTTAATTCAGTTAATAAATTTTCTAATACTTCTCTTCTTAGTTCTCCATCTCCTCTATCCTTGAGTAAATTAACTGATAATAATGTAGTTAAACATTCTTTGAGGATTTGGTTAAAATTTAGAAAATTCTTTGGGATATTTGGTTTTTCACTCTCTAGTCCCAATTTTTCAAATTATTTTTTAAACCTTCTTTGACTGATGTAGTTTTAAAAGAGTGGAATAGACTAGGTATTAAATGGTTTCAGGATCTATTTGTCTGAGTAGTCTTTCCTCATTTGATCAACTGTCTATTAAATATAATCTTCGTAAAACTCACTTTTTTAGATATTTACAAATTAGAGACTTTTTGCGTTCTCAACTTCGTACATTTCCTAAATATCCAGAAAAGAATTTAATTGATTTTTTTTTACTCTAAACCCTTTTCATAATGGATCCATTTCTAATATTTATAGTATGTCGTTGGCAATGACAAACATTCTATTGGACAAAATTAAAAATCTCTGGGAACAAGACCTACAGATTTCAATTGATGAGGATACTTGGAATGATTTTTTTAAACTTGTTCACACCTCTTCGTTATGTGCACGTCACTCTCTTTGACAATGTAAAGTGGTTCATTGAGCCGATATGATTAAAGATAAACTTTCTCGTTTTCACTCAGATTTTTCTCCATACTCTAATAGATGTAATGTCGAAGAGGCCTCACTGATTAATATGTTTAGGTCCTGCCCATGGCTTGATAAATTTTGGAAAGAAGTATTTAAAACTTTCTCAGAACATTTTAAAGTGAATTTTAAACCTAATCCTCTGCCACCCTTGTTTGGCATTACTGGAAGAAATGATTTGACCCTTCAGCCGACTGATATGCATATTTGGGCTTTTATTTCTCTTATAGCCAAAACAGTTTTGTTGCTTAAATGGAAAGATGCCGCTCCGCCTACTCATGCCCATTGGTTGATTGAGGTTATGTCATGTTTAAATCTAGAGAATTTCTATGCCTAGACAAATTTTTTTCACATTATGGGGACCTTTTTGGAATTAATTTCACAATCTTCGATTTGTTCAGCAATGATGATGGCCACTACTTGTTTGAATTTACGACTATATGTCCAAGATTATTTCTTCTTTTCTTTCAACCAAGCAGCTGTTTTTTTTCTTTCTTTTTTTGTGTAATGGGGTATTGTTTTCGCTTTAGATTAGAATAAAATATACCTTTTCCGAATTATGGCTACCTTATTATACATAGATATGTGGCATTCTAACCTTGTTTCTGTTTCCATAAAATTATAACGTATTTTGTATTCGTCTATGCAAATAATTAATAAGAACATTGAAAATGAGAAGTCGCTATGGATTCCGTCCATAATATACACTCAATGCCATCACCTTAGTGTTTTCGCCCCGTTATGTTTGAAAGAATGGCGCTCTCTACAGTCGCAGTACACTCGAGTATATAAACCACTTCCTGCAAGCAGGGTGCTTTCCTCTTTCTGTCCGATATGAAGCACACAAGAGATAAGATCTCAGTTCATTGCTTATTTACTTTTGAAACAACAATACCTGTTAAGCTTTGAGCAGTTTTAATAAAAGGTTCATGGACATATTTGGAAGAAAATTCATGTATATGCTCCTTTAGACTGTATAAATATAGAGTACATGTACCATATAGTGTAATGAGTACTTAGAAACATAGAAAACCTACAGCGCACTAAAGGCCCCTCGGCCCACAATGTTGTTCCGTGCATATCACTAACCATAGCCCTCTATTCTTCTAAGCTCCATGTACCTATCAAAAAGTCTCTTAAAAACCCCTATCGTATCCGCCTCCACTACCATTGCCGGCAGCCCATTCCACGCACTCACCACTCTTTGCGTAAAAATCTTACTCCGTCATCTACTCTGTAAGTACTCCCAAGCACATTAAACCTGTGCCCTCTTGCGGCAGCCGTTTCAGCCCTGGGAAAAAAGTCTCTGACTATCCACATGATCAATGCCTCTTATCATCTTATACACTTCTATCAGGTCACTTCCCATCCTCCATAGCTCCAAGGAGAAAAGGCCGAGTACACTCAACCTGCTTTCATAAGGCATGCTCCCCAATCCAGGCAACATCCTTGTAAATCTCGTCTGCACCTTTTCTATAGTTTCCACATCCTTGCTATTGTGAGGCGACCAGAAATAAGCACATTGCTCAAAGTGGGGTCTGACCAGGATCCTATATAGCTGCAACATTACCTCTCGGTTCCTAAATTCGATTCTACGATTGACGAAGGCCAATACACCATACGCCTTCTTAACCACAGAGTCAACCTGCGCGGCTGCGTTAAGCGCCCTATGGACTCGGACCCCAAGATCTCTCTGAGCCTCCACACTGCCAGGAGTTTTACCATTAATACTATATTCTGCCATCATACTTGACCTAACAAAATAAACCACTTCTCACTTATGTGGGTTGACCTCCATCTGCCACCTCTCAGCCCAATTTTGCATCCTATCAATGTCCCGGTGTAACCTTTGACAGGCCTCCATACTATCCACAACACCCCCAAGCTTTGTGTATTCAATAAACTTACTTACAACAAACTGGCACTGATAAGAGGCGTTTACATGGGCACATGAATGCGAGGAAGGCTGACGTTGTGTCAGCAGACGGGATTATTACGTTGGCCATGCGATTACTAATTTAATTGGTTCGGTACAATTTCTGTGACGATTTTGGACCATTTCTGTGCTGGATTCTTCTGTGTTTTTGCAGGACTCTGCAAAACGTCCTGAGCACATTTCGGTACTGAGGGTGACTTCGACTTTTCCACAGTACTGTATTTATCAACGCAGTCCCGAGGGTGCCTTTGTAAATCCGGCGGGCAGTTCAATGGCTGTTGGGAATGGCGAGGGTGAAGCGCCACGGGAGGGATGTGGGAGAGGTGCCGGATAAGGTGTGCCATGGGCGGTGAGGGTGGCGGTTGCTGTCGTGGGTGCAGACACTTGTAACCCTGAGTCACGAGGCAATTCATTTGATTCCAACCAATTGGTTTATTGATCATTACAGTGTTGCAATAAGTGTCTGGCAACAATAAATATAGAATTGAGTCAACTTTATAAACAAGTAAGCAATTTATTGAACTCTGTTCAACAAAAATGAAAAGTAAACAAAAGACGAACATAACCGGAAGTTAACTGCTATACGGCAACACTGAAACAGTCTTAAAGTGGTAAATGCGAACACAGTCTTAAAGTGGTAAATGTGAAAGTCCAAGTGATTTATACAGTCAATTGGGAGAGACTTTCCTGAAGTAACGAATTCCTCGACGACGTGACGTTACTGCTACTCCCAGCCGAAGTGTGCCTTGTAAATAGGATTCACGACGAAGAAAATAGAAACGGCTTAAATGAACTGACCTTTTTCTTGGCCAATGAACACTGCACAACCATTTGTACTCTTACAAGTAGGGGTTATCTCAGATGCAGGTCACTATTTCCTAAACAAAGATTCAATAATGTCGATCCTGCAGTAAATAGCCGACGACACCAACGTTACTCGATCCTTTGGGTTCCAGTACTTCGGTCAAGTCTTGACTCTCCAATACTTAGTCTTTAAAATTAAATCAAAGATACATCAAACTTCACTGGCAGCGATTGGCAAAACTGCCGGCACAACGATTCCGTTCCTTACAGTGGAAAGTAAAACTCCACTTTAAAACGAAACTGCGTCATGAGAGCAAATATGCAGCATAACGGAGTAACTGACCAATTAAACGACAACTCAACACAAAAACTCCTGCGTCACAGCAGGCTTTCCCTTTTTATACTTGTTGGAACCTGTCGTCACGTGACCTCACACTGACTGGAAAATTACATCACCCAAACCATCACAAGGACATCACATCATGCTCACAAGATACTCAATTACATCATGGTCATAAGACAGTCACAAGATGCCCACGGGGTATAGAACAACAGAATGACTCTCTGATGCTTCCCGCTTCCTCCCCTCTCCATTCCCCTTTTCCAAACCATGATTTCATCCTCCAAGCCCTCTTCCCAGTCTCAGTTCCCAACAAGAGCCCATATCAGAATCAGAATTATCGTCACTCAGTTACGTCATGAAATATGTTTCTCTTTTGGTGACAGTGCAATATGTCACATGACTTGTACTATGCAGTAATAGGCCCTTCCCGCCCAACGAGCCGCACTGCCCAGAAACCCACCTGGTTAAGCCTAGCCTAACCACAGGAAAGTTTACAAAGATCAATTGACCAAAGAACCAGTATGCTTTTGTAATGTACGAGTTAGGTGATGGGTTGCAACCCATCTCCACTGGCCTATCGCTCTTTCCCTCTTCTTTCTCGCCTCCCCACCTAAATACGCCATCTCTCCAGTCTGCGCGCCTCTCACTTCCACAATACGTCATTCACCAGATTCGACAATGTCGTTCTGCGAAGGAGTATCCATTTTGACGCTAGCTAGGAATCTTTCCTCCCACAATTCCACGGCCAATGGAAACAGAATGGAGTGGGGAGCACGTTCTGTCATGTCAATGGTCATCTTCAACCTCACCTTCCTACTGGGCGTCCCCGGCAACGGCGCAGTCATCTGGGTAACGGGCTTTCAGATGAAGAGTAATGTCCATACGCTGCGTTTCCTGAACCTGACTGTGGCTGACCTGATATATTGCTTGACCCTGCCCTTCCGCTAGGCCAAAATCTCCCTGAGCTACTCTGGGCACAAAGCCTTTCCAGGAAGATTTTTTGAACCTTGATGCTCCTCAACGCATCCGCCAGTATATATTTATATATCAGGTCATGTTTAACAAATGTATTAGAGTTTTTCGAGGAGGTTACAAGGAAAGTGGATGAAGGGAAGGCAGTGGATGTTGTCTACGTGGACTTCAGTAATGCCTTTGACAAGATCCCGCATGGGCGGTTAGTTAGGTAGATTCAGTCGCTAGGTATACATGGTGAGGTAGTAAATTGGATTAGACATTGGCTCAATGGGAGAAGTCAGAGAGTGGTAGTGGAGGATGGCTCCTCTGAGTGGAGGCCTGTGACTAGTACAGTGCCACAGGCATTAGTGCTGGGTCCATTGTTATTTGTCATCTATATCAATGATCGGGATGATAATGTGGTAAATTAGAACAGCAAATTTGCTAATGATACAAAGATTGGAGGTGTAGTGGACAGTGAGGAAGGTTTTCAAAGCTTGCAGAGAGATCTGGACAAGCTGGAAAAATAAGCTGAAAATAGCAAATGGAGTTTAATACAGACAAGTGTGAGGTATTGCACTTTCGAAGGAAAAACCAAGTTGGAACATGCAAGGTAAATGGTAGGACACTGAGGAGTGCAGTAGAACAAAGGGATCTGCGAATACAGATACAAAATTCCCTAAAAGTGGCTTCACAGGTAGATAGGGTAGTAAAGAGAGCTTTTGGTACATTGACCTTTATAAATCTCAGCATTGAGTATAAGAGTTGGAATGTTATAGTGAGGTTGTATAAGGCTTCGGTGAAGCCGAATTTGGAGTATTGTGTGCAGTTTTGGTCACCGAATTACAGGAAAGATATTAAAAAGGTTGCAAGAGTGCAGAGAAGGTTTACAAGGATGTTGCCAGGACTTGAGAAGCTGAGTTACAGAAAAAGGTTGAATAGTTTAGGACTTTATTCGCTGGAGCATAGAAGAGTGAGGGGAGACTTGATAGAGATATATAAAATTATGATGGGTATAGATAGAATGAATGCAAGCAGACTTCTTCCACTGAGGCTAGGGGAGAAAAAAAAAACAGATGACATGGATTAAGGCGGAAGGGGGAAAAGTTTAAAGGGAACATTGGGGGGGGGCTTCTTCACACAGAGAGTGGTGGGAGTGTGGAATGAGCTGCCAGATGAAGTGGTAAATGCGGGCTCATTTTTAACATTTAAGAAAAGCTTGGAAAGGTACATGGATGTCAGGTGTATGGAGGGATATAGGCCGGGTGCAGTTCAGTGGGACTCGGCAGAAAATGGTTCGGCACAGCCAAGAAGGGCCAAAAAGGCCTGTTTCGGTGCTGTAATGTTCTATGGTTCTATGGTTCTATATTTGTTATGTCTGATCAGCATCTTCTGCTGCCTGGCTATTACTCGGCCCAGTTAGTTCCAGCAACATCTGAGCCTCACATGGGTGTCTGCGGCCTGCTTCGGAGTCTGGATCCTAGGCTTCGTCATGTGCCTACCCGTCCCCCTGCTCCAGGATTTGGAGAAGGAATTGGCCGTGTTGGAGCCATTTTGGCTTGTTTTAAACTTCGCCTTCCACTTTGTAATTAAGATCAAGTGCTACTCCGTGGTTGGCTGGAGGCTAAGGGAACAGGTTAGACAAATCTAAGAATCCTATCTGCCTCATCATCACCGTTGTCGTCACATTTATGATCTGTTTGATCCCCAACACGGTCTACGACCTCCTCTCAACCTACTCCATACCGCTTCCCCCGGACTAGTCGTTATTTGCCGCAGCCCTGGCCTCCTTCAACGGCGCCCAAAACCCCCTTCGCGATATCTTCGCTTGCAGCAAATTCCGTCAGGTCTTCAGGCGCTCTCTCCTTGCCTCGCCCTTGCTGGCCTTCGCCGAGCAGAGGCTCGAACGGATGACCCAGACCCGAAAACACGCCTCAAATATGAAAACCTGACGGAGTTCCTCGTGGACACACAGACAACCGATATCCCCAGACTACAGACACAGTGGACAGTCGGATGCAGCTGTGGTCACGAGTGGAGGCTTTAATACACCCTTACTCTAATCACTTAAAACAATGCAGCACAGTAATGTGCCGGATCAACTAAATCAGTAAATAAATGGACAATTAAACTAATCCCCTCTGCCAACACAATGTCGATAACCTCCCATTATGCTCATTCCACCTATCTGAACATCACTTAAATGTCCCTAACTTCTCTACTCTTACCACCATTCCGGGCAGTGTATACCAGGCACACACCGCGCTCTGTATAAATAACTTTCCCCTCGCAACTCCTTTGGTCTATAGATCTTGGTGTCTAGGGACTTGCTTTTGATAGGTGGCAGGTACGGGTACGGATGCTCCAGCTGGAACAACTGAGGTTGGTGGCTGATTCTTTGCTGCTGTTTGTGCGTGGGGGGAGGGGATGGGTTTGAAGTTCGAACGTTTTCCTGTCTTTTTCTTTGGGGATTTCTCTCTCTCTTTTTTTTTGGATGTCTGCAATGAGTCAGGATTTCAGGTTGTGCACTGTATACATTCTCTGACAGTAATTAGAACCATGGAACCACTGACGTCTCCGAATGCCTTTAATTCTATTTCTCCCTGTACACATAAGCTCCAAAAGGGCAACATCCCAGCTATTTGTAGGTCCATATCTGTAACCAATATACATCAGCTCTACGAGGGAACTCAGTGTGATCTTCTCCTGCTGTAGTCCATCAACTGGAAGTATCGACGTGTCATGCGGTTAGAAATGCTCTTCGGCGCGCCGCTGTTCTAACGTGTGGTTATGCGGGGTACTGTCTGCTTCCTGTCAGCTTGAACGAGGCTGGACATTTTCCCATGATATCTCCTGTTCAGCAAAACTGTTTCAAACACAACACGGAATGTTTTTTCACACCTTTCTCTGCAAACTCGAGAGACTCTTGTGTGTGAAAACCTCATTCAATCAGCAGTTCCTGAAATACTCAAACCGCCCTGTCTGGCCTGAACCATTATTCCACGGTCAAAGTCACTCAGATCACACTTCTTCCCCATTCTGATGTTTGGTCTGAACAATAACTGAACCTCTTGACCATGACTCCATGTTTTTATTCATTGCGTTGCTACCACTTAATGGGTTAATACGATAATTGCATAAAGGGGTAGGTATACAGGTGTACTGAATAAAGTCGTCATTGAGTGTGCAGAACACTGTCAAAATATCTCACACACACACGTTCCAAAAATCCTGCAAACTGAAGATTCTTTAAAAGATAATGATTTGTTGAGTTTCCAGATATCAAAACAATGCTATGAAGAGCAGTAAACAGTAAAAACAAACAAAATCAAATCAATATTTGGGGTTACCATCCTTTCCTTTTCAAGCTGAATCGATTCTCTTACGTGCACTGTCGTGCAGTTGTATTAGAAAATCGGCTCGTTAGTTCTTCCAATCATCTTGGAGAACTTGTCACAGTTCGTCTGCAGCTTTTGGCTATCTCACTTGGTCGGTTATGCCAGTTAACCCCAAAACAGCCTCGACGATGTTTCGATTCGAGCTCTCTGAAGGCCATGCAATCTAAAACCACATACTAAAAAATCTAGCATGCCGAAAATATTTGCACGGTCATATATTTTTGCTGATTCATGCATACAAGCTGCTTCTTTCTTTATTCACCCTTGAAATATCAATACCTGTTGACGCTTGATTTTTAGCAGTTTTAATAAAAGTTTGGTTGACATATTTTAAAGAAAGTATGATGTTTAAATTCATACACGTCTCTATTCCCCTACAGACTGTGTAGATATGTAGTACATGTGTCGTGTGCTGTTAAAAGTACCTGATTCTGATGCGATGAAAACAGGACAGCCAGTATGATAGGGGCGTGATTGTCTAACCCAACAGCAACTTCTCTGGAGATCAATCAAATTCCATGCCACATTCCCGTCTACTGCAAGTAAATTAAGAAAGTTACAGCTGCGTATGCCGACACAGCAGTTTTCAAGGATGGCATTGGGATCCTCAGACTTTTCAACGGTAAAATGATACACACAAGTTTTATAAATCCGATCTGGCTCCTTATACTGTACCATATGGGACAAAGTAGACAGTCTGCTAGATTATAGGAACGGCTTTTCGTTCAAGCTGGCGTGGAGCCTACGGAAAAGACCAGTAGTCACAAGTGCCAAGAAAATTCGGCTGCAGGATCTGTGATGATTTTCAGATCACCATCAATCCAATACTGAAAGAGGATCAATACCCTTTGATCAGGGTAGAAAATGTCTTTGCAAACCTTTCTGCGGGAAAAAAACTTCAGCACACTGCTCCCAGCTGAGGCCTATATACAGATGGACAATGTGTTTCTCGCCATAACCACCTGCAAAGGCCCTTATCGCTTAATAGGCTTCTTTGTAGAGTTGCATTTGCACTTGCAGTCTGTCAGAAAGCTATGGAGCAGCTTCTTGAACGCTGCCGGGGAACTTAGATTACACCATTGTTAGCGGTAAGGATGACAAGGAACATCTCCAAAGTCTCATGACAGCGTCAAAATAGATGAAAAGCTTGGGGGCTCTGAGCACGACACCAAGCATCTTTCAAAGGTGGCTGCGGTTGTTTGCAGAGTCAGCCCGCACCATCATTGGCTGAAATGCGGCCGCCATCAAGAACATCTTCAAGAGGACTGCATTCACCATTAAAAACTCATAACATCATCGTGTCAGCCGCTTCCTCTCGGTTTTCACTACTGCTGCACATCCAGGGTAGAGATTAAGGAATACCATCGCACTCAGACGCAGAAAGATTCTTCATTTGCTGTTTCCATAACAGTTTTATTTTACAGGTCAGGGTTAGTCCTGAGCTGAACACCCGAGCCTGGAGGACCAGTGGATCACTCTTAGTCTGGGGTCTAGCCTCAGATTTCTCAGGCATGGGTGACCCTATCAAGACCCAAAGCATAAAGGCCTAACTCCAGCCAACATAGTTCTTTGGGCCATTCGGATACACAAGGTGAGTCGAGGTGTTTGGGCCGAGGTGCTTAAAGGCCCGAGAGAGACGGGAACGCCACCAGTGACGGCAGAACAACACAGACTCGCAAAACACGAAAAAGACGGGGTAGGCAGCTCCAGGATCCTAATGCTTTGGACTACCCATCTCCAACACTCAAACATTCCAGTCAGCTCAGGTAATACTGTCCTGCACTCACACGCACAGTGCGGAGGGTGAGAATAGAGCCCCGTGCCACCCCTGAATGACAGCGTGCGCGGGTAACAGGACATTGTGGCTTACAGGAACACTGGCCTGTGAGAAAGTTCCGAAGAAGAGAGGGATGCAGGAAGGGAGAAGTCAGAGATCCGTTGAAAGGAGCAGTCAACGTTTCGGGCCAAGACCCTTCATCAGGACTAAAGAAGGAGTAGGCAGGGGCCCTATAAAGAAGGTGGGGGGAGGGGGAAGGTGCCAGGTGAAAAACCAATCAGAGGAAAGATCAAAGGGTGGGGGAAGGGAAGCAGGGAGGGGATAGGCAGGAGTGGTGAAGAAGGAATCTAAGGGAAAAGTACTACGGGTGGTAGAAGAAGGCAGAATCATGACAGAGGTGACAGACAGCTAGAAGAGGAGACAGAGTGAAAGTGGAATGGGGGAAGGGAGAGGGAGGGAATTACCGGAAGCTGGAGAATTCAATGTTCATACCAAGGGTCTGTAGACTACCCAGAATGTATATAAGGTGTTGCCCCTCCAACCGGAGTTTGGCCTCATCATGACAGTTGAGGAGGCCATGTATGGACATATCCGAATGGGAATGTGAAGCAAAGTTGAAGTCAGTGGCAACCGGGCGATCCTGTCTGGTGTGGCGGACGGAGCAGAGGTGCTCGACGAAGTGGTCCCCCAGTCTGCGACGGGTCTCGCCGATGTAGAGGAGGCCGCACCGGGAGCACCGGATGCAATAGATTACCCCAACAGACTCACAAGTGAAGTGTTGCCTCACCTGGAAGGACTGTTTGGGGCACGGAATGGTGGTAAGAGAGGAGGTGTAGGGACAGGTGTAGCACTTAAGCTTGCAGGGATAAGTATCAGGTGGGAAATCTGTGGGGAGGGGCGTGTGGACCAGGCAGTCGCGGAGGGAACGATCCCTGTGAAAAGCAGAGAGGGGTAGAGAGGGAAAGATGTCCTTAGTGGTGGGCTCCTGTTGAAGGTGGCAGAAGTTGTGGAGGATAATATGTTGGATCAGGAGGCTGGTGGGGTGATAGGTGAGGACAAGGGGAACACGGTCCCTGTTGTGGTGACGGGAAGATGGGGTGAGGGCTGAAGTGCTGGAAATGGAGGAGATGCTGGTGAGGACATCATTGATGACGGCAGAAGGGAAACCACGATTCTTAAAGAAAGAGGACATTTGGGATGTCCTGGAACGGAAAGCCTCATCCTTGGAGCAGATGCGGCGGAGACGGAGAAACTGGGAAGAGGGAATAGAATTTTTACATTTGACAGGGTGGGAAGAGGTATAATCAAGGTAGTTATGGGAGTCAGTGGGTTTATAGAATACGTCAGTGGACAGTCTATCTCCAGAGATGGAGACCGAGAGATCGAAAAAGGGGAGAGAAGTGTCTGAGATGGACCAAGTGAATTTGAGGGATGAGTGAAAGTTAGAGGCAAAGTCGATGAAATTGACGAGCTCAGCATGGGTGCAGGAAGCAACACCAATGTAGTCGTCAATGTATCGAAGGAAAAGTTGAGGAGCAGTACCAGTATAGATTTGGAGCATAGACTGTTCCACATAACACACGAAGAGGCAGGCATAGCTGGGGCCCATGCGAGTGCCCATAGCTACACCCTTGGTCTGAAGAAAATGGGAAGAATCGAAAGAGAAGTTATTAAGTGTGAGTACCAGTTCCGCCAACCTGAGGTGAGTGGTGGTGTTGGGGAACTAGTGAGGTCTATTGTCCAGAAAGTAGCAGAGGGCTTTGAAGCCTTCTTGATGGGGAATTGAAGTGTATAAGGATTGGACATCTATGGTGAAAATTAAGTGGTCGGGACTGGGGAACTGGAAGTTATTGAAGAAGTGGAGGGCATGGGATGTATCCCGGATGTAGGTAGGGAGGGACTGAACTATGAGTGACAAAATGGAGTCGAAGTAGGCAGATACAAGATCGGTGGGGCAGGAGCAGGCCGAAAGTATAGGCCTACCAGGACAGTAGGGCTTATGGATCTTGGGGAGGAGGTAAAACCGAGCAATGCAGGGTGTGGGAATTATGAGTTTTGTAGCTGAGGATGGAAGGTCTCCGCAGGTGATAAGGGCAGTGATGGTACGGGAGACAATGGTTTGATGTTTTTTGGTGGGGTCCTGTTCCAGGGGTAAGTAAGAGGAGGTGTCAGAGAGCTGCCGTTTGGCCTCAGTGAGGTAGAGGTCCGTCCGCCAGACCACTACGGCACCACCTTTGTCTGCGGGTTTGATGGTGAGGTTGGGGTTAGTGCAGAGAGAGTGGAGGGCAGTGCGTTCAGAGGGAGTGAGGTTGGAACAGGAGAGAGGAGTGGTGAAGTTGAGACTTGATGTCTTGGCGACAGTTGGAGATGAAAAGATCGAGTGCAGGTAGAAGGCCCGGTGGGGGTGTCCAGGAGGAGGAGGAGGGTTGAAGACGGGATAAGTGCTCATCAATAGGGGGAGGAGAATCCCCCTATTCGAAGACGTATACAAAGCAGACGGGGAATACAGCCCCACACGGAAGGTGGGAAGACACCAGCCTTTTCCGGTGAGGGAGAGGGCGGGACTTCATACTTGTTACTTCCACCAGCAACCAGCTTCCTGACAGAATATACGGCGCAGATTCTCTATGCGAATGTCTCGCAAACTCTGGCGGTGGCTGACATATCTGGAAGCCATCAGAAAGCAAACGATCTATGTAGCACAAAGCGGATGTACTCTAAAGGCAAGATGATGAAACCATGAGAAGTGTTTTTCTTCAGTCTTCACTGTCGAAGGCACTAGCAGCATGATGAAAGTTCAGGATGTCAGAGGTCATGATGTGTGTGAGGTCACCATTACTAGAGAGAAGCTGACACTTCTAAGGTGGCTAAGTCAGCTGGAACGATGGTGTACACCCCAGGGTTCTGAAAGAGATGACTGAAGAGGTTTTGGAGGCATTATTTGACGAAATAGCAAGAAGAATAGACAAAGAAGAATCGGTTGATGTTGTGTACGTAGATTTTCGGAAGGCTTTGTGAAGGTGCCACACCTGAGGCTGCTTAACAAGCCTCGGCCCCATGGATTTACAGGAAAGATTCCAGCGTGGATAAAGCAGTGGCTGATTAGCAGGGGACAGAGAGCGGGAGCTTTCTCTGGCTGGCTGCCGGTGACACGTTGGTTTCCTCAATGGTCTCTGATGGGTCCGATTCCCTTTACATGATATGACCATAATTTGAATGACGGAATTGATGGCTATGTTGCAAAGTTTGCAAGCGGTACAGATGGATTGGAAGTTACTTTTGGTGAAGTAGAGAGGCTACAAAAGAGCAGACAGATAAGGAGAATGGGCAAAGAAGTCGCAGATGGAATACAGTGTCGGGAAATATATGGTCATACACTTTGGTAGTAGAACTGAAAGTATTGACTATTTTCAGAATGAAGAGATTTTTTTTTAATGAGGTGTAAGAGGACTTGGGGTTCCTTGTGCCGGATAGGATGAAGGTTCATTTGCAGGTAGATTTTGTGGTGAGGAAAGCAGGCGTGATGTCAGTATTCATTTCAAGAGCATACAGAATATAAAAACAAAGATCTAATGTTCAGATTTTATGAATCATTGCACAGTCTCACTTACACTATTGTGATCAGTTTTTGGCTCATGAACTCAGAACGAATATGTTGATACTGGAAAAGGTTCACGGGAGATACACGAATACCTTTCCAGGGTTGAAACACTTGTCAAATGGAAAGCGTTTGATGGCTCGGGACCTGTAATCACTAGAATGAGATGAGCTAATTGAAACCTATCGAACAGCCTTTATCGGGTTGCTGTGGAGAGGAGATTTCCTTTAGTGGAAGAGTCTAACACCAGGGAACACAGCATCAGTGGAGGAGAGGCATTTTAGAACGGAGATGAGAAAGAATGTCTTTGGCCAAATTGCAATGAATCTGTGGATTTCGTTGACACGGGCAGCTATGGCGGCTAAGTCTCTTGGTATACTTAAGGCACAAAAAGCGTTTTCTCCTCTTGTATTGTCACTTTCAGGTAGATATTAAATTAAATATCCGAGATCCGTCCTCATACCATGCTCCTATGGTCCACCCATTTACCGCATACGTATCTCTGACATTTAAACTCCCAAAGTGGGACACCACATACTCTACTGCATGAACTCCAGTATGCCATTTCTCTGCCTGTATTTGCAGTTGCTCTGCATCCTGACTAACCCCATGACAACAAACTCTGTGGCCTCTGTATTAGGTACAACTGAGGCGTTACTCCTTTGGTAAAAAAAAAACAAATGAAATGAAATGATTGCGGATAGAACCAAAGAACTGCAAGTGCAAGAAGCCCTGGTTGAAGTAATTGTGTAATTGAGTAGAAAGTTTAAAGTAAATGACCTCAAAGGGGAAGTGATCATAACATAAACGAATTTACTCTGAGAGTGAGAAACTAAACGTAGATCTATCAGAATGACAGCAGAGCAAAGGGAATTAAACTCATGAGAAAGGAGTTGGCCAGATTGATTGGAAAAGAACACTGGAAGTGATGATGGCAGAGAAGCAATGGCTGGAATTTCTCGAAGCAATTCGGAAGGCAGGGCATCTATAGATCCCAAAGAGGAAAGAAGTATTCAAAACGCAAAATGAAACAATCATGGCCAAGAGGAGAAGTTAAAGCCAACATAAAGCCTATCATGGGCTATATATTTCAGCAAGAATTGCTGGAAATTTAGGGAATGAGCAAGCCAGCTGGAAAAAAATATAAAGTCATTAAAACGTCAAGATAGATAGGAAGGTAAGCTAGCCAATAATAATATTAAAGAGGACACTAAATGTTTCTTTAGAGACATAAAGTGTTACAGAGGAAGATAGGTAATGTCGGACTGCTGTAAAAATGTGCTGGAGAGATACTAATGGGGGACACGGAAACAGCGGAGCACCTGAACAAGTATTTTGCATCAGTGTTCATTGTGGAAGACACCAGCATGAAGTGTGTGAATTCACTATTCCTAGGGAGAAAGTTTTGGGGAACTTCAAAGGTCTGAACGTAGATAAGTCACATGGGCCATATAGGGTTAATTTCAGAAATTAACAACGTGGCCTCTTTATCTACTTTACTTATCAAAAATAAAAGGAAATGTTTTGTTCTTCACTGTCCTCTGAGTAAATTATTATCTCCTGATCAACAGCTTAACTTCCTCATATTGAGCTTCTTGGAACTTAAAACCCAGAGAGTCTCTACCGAGATGGATTAACTCATCTCTTCGGCTCATTCGGAATTAAGACCTAACCTTTGCTAAATCAGCATCCAAATTCTACACATGACACAACTCCCTGATGTACCAGGAGCACCCGAGGAATCCCACCGTCGAATTTAACGTCTGAGTGCAAGTATCCAGAACTGCTGAGGACCGGGGACAGAGCCGGAGATTCCGCAGAAAGGTGAGATGAATTTCCATTGGATTTATATTAATTTGGAAATGCGACGTCTGATCAGGAATCACCAGCGTGGCTGTGCTGCGGAAGAAACCCGACCTCCCTACTTTCGGGAGGATTTTCAGCAGATAACTCAGTTACTCAGTGAAAACAGGGCAGTGGGTTTGTTAACATGCAGTTCAATCAGGAGAACTCCTGGGATTGCGGAGGCTGGTCTTGTTTTCCATGCGGTCGAGGAACGCTGACCGATGACCGGACAAAATAAATTAAGGTAACAAATACAGAGACAGTGTAGACGGAATCATTTTCCCATGGTCGGAGCAAAATTGAGAGAAAGGCTTACATTTATCTTGAAGACAGGAGATTAAAGTCGAATATAAGTGATAGATTTTTTAAAGGTTTGTTTTAATTGTCATTTAGATTTAGAGATACAGCAGGGTAACAAGCCCTTCCGGCCCTAGGAGACCGCCCGGCCCAATTACACCCATGTGATCAATTAACCCACTAGAGTCTCAAGCCTTCTGGGCTTAAAAGGGTTATCATATGAGGAATGTTTTATGGTCCTGGGCTTCTACTCACTGAAATTCAGAAGAATGACAGGTGACTTCGTTGAAACCTGTGGAATGTTGAAAGGCCTGGATATAGTCGATGTGGAGTAGATGTTTCCTATGTTGTAGGAGGCTAAGAGCCTCAGAAGGGAGGGCCGTCCTTTTAGAAAGGAGATTCTGAATACTTTCTGAAGCCAGAGAGTGATGAATCTGTGGAATTCATTGCCACTGGGAGCGGCAGGTTTCTGTACAGTAGTTTTAAGACATAGGTGATAGATTCTTAATTTCTCAGAGCATGCTCGGAAACAAGGGGGAAGGCAAGAGATTGGGGCTGAAAAGATGGGGCGGAGCAGACTCGATGAGCCAAATGAACTAATTCTGCTCCTATATCTTATAGAATTATAATCTTATGTGTGAGGAAACTGGAGCAACCAGAAGAAACCCACGCGATAGCGGAGAGAAATTCTAAACTCCCTACAGACCGCGGCGGGAGTTGAACCCGGTTTGTTGGCGCTGCAGCAGAGTTATGCTAATCACTGCGCTACCATGCCTCCCATCATGAACTGGCGCATTGAACGTGGCTGCCAGTGGAGGTGACAAACGTCATATGCAATCAGTACGTTTAAGAGGTATTTACACAGGCACGTAAATACATGAGACATTCGCGGTCACGGTTCCAAAGCGTTGCAAGATGGATTGTTGTAAATGGGCCAATGACCGGTTTCTGTAGTGTATTTGCAGCAATAGTAACAGTAGTAATATTAGTAGTGATGGTAGTAATGGTGGTAGTGGCAGAAGTAGTTTATAAAGTGATGAGCGGCAGAGATGGAGTGGACAGACAATATGTTTTCCCCAGTGTTTAAATAGCCAGTACCAGAGGGCGTGCCTTTAAGGAGAAAGGGGGTCAGATCAAAGGAGACGTGAAGGATAAGTTATTTTTTCAGAGAGAGCGGTGGCTGGCTGGAATGCGCTGAAAGAGTGGTGGTGGAGGCAGATACTTTGAGATTGTTAAGAGCCGCTTGGATGGGAACGTGAATGTGAGGGAAATGGGCATTGTTTCTTCAGATGCCATTAGTTACGTCGACCGTGTGATTACTCGTTTAATTGATTTGGTACAATATTGTGGACTATTCCTGTGCTGGATTGTTCTATGTTCTTGTAGGACTCTGCAAACGTCCTGGGCAAATTTCTGCAGTGAGGATGACTTCGACTTTTGCACAGTACTATATTTGTCAACGTAGACCGGAGAGCGCAGTGTGGAAGCAAAAGATGTTGGGAATGGCGAGGGTGAAGCGCCACGGGAGGGATCTGGGGCAGAGACAGAGAAGGAGGGCCAGGGTCGGTGTTGGGGGCGGTTGCCGTCGCGGATGCAGACACGCGAGGACCTGAGACACCAGGGAAGGTCATTAGATTGTAAACAATTGGTTTATTGATTATTGCAGAATGACCCTCTAGTGCATCCTGCTTCCTCCCATCCCCCTTCCCCTTTTCCCAAGCATGAATCCCTTCTCCCAAACCTCCTAACAGTCTCAGTCCACAACGAAGACCCATATCAGAATCAGGTTTATCGTCACACACATATGTCATGAAATGTGTTGCTCTTTTGGTGACGGTGCAATGCATCGCTAATAAGTTCCTGTTTAGTAATAGCACTGCCCATCAACCTACCTGGTTAACTCCAGGTAAGTTCAGAAAGGTCAATTAACCTAAATACCACAATGTGTTTGGAATGTGGGAGGAAAGCAAAGTACCCAGGGGAATCCCGCACGGTCACAAGAGCTGGTATTAGTGCTGCTAAAAGCTTTTTCGCTCCAGTCCAGTATGATGTTCCTCTAAGGGATTGTCGTCCGTGGGTCCTCGGCTGGCTGTAGAGGCCGATCCAGGATGCACATAACGTCAGTGTTCGGATGCATTCACTTAATGGACATCGGCCGCGCGAAACTTTGTCTAACGTGGGGAAGCCAATGCACGGGCATGCATTACATGGTCCTTTAGCGATCGGAGACATGCCGGGGGAGGTTGCGGTCAGGGCCCAGTAGTCTGGGTTGCAAGATGACTGCGGTCTCTGTGCTGCTGCAGACTTCCGCCGCCTTCACTGTCGTTGTGGTGTGTCACATTTCTGTTCCCTATTGCAGCGCATCTCTACTAGCCTTCTTCTCGTTCCTTCTTCGCTCTCGCCTCTCCTCCTGAATTTCCATTCTGCGCTGCCTCTCGATTCTGCAACCCTCTCACTTTCACTATACCTCCTCCACCAGATTCAACAATGTCATTCTCCGAAGCAGTGACCATTTCGGCGCTCTCTGGGAATCTCTCCACGCACAATTCAACGGCCGTTGGAAACACAATGGAGTGGGGAGCACTTTCCGTCATGTCAATGGTCAGCTTCACCCTCACATTCCTATTGGGCGTCCCGGGCAACGGCGCAGTCATCTGGGTGACCGTCTTCAAGATGAAGAGTAAGGTCCACACGGTGTGTTTCCTGAACCTGGCTCTGGCTGACCTGATCTATTGCTTGACTCTTCCCTTCCGCATGACCAACAACATCCTGGCCTACTCTGAGTCCAACCCCTACTTTTCCTGGAAGTTTATTGGATTCTTTATGATCCTCAACGCATCCGCCAGCGTATATCTGTTATGTCTGATCAGCATCTGCCGCTGCCTGGCTATTACTCGGCCCATTTGGTTCCAGCAACATCTGAGCCTCACATGGGCTCGTGTGGCCTGCTTCGGAGTCTGGATCCTAGCCTTCGTCATATCCCTGCCCGTCCTCCTGCTTCCGGATTTGGAGAAGGAACTCATCGTGTTGGAGCCATTTTGGTTTGTTTTCACCTTCGGCCTCCCCCTTCTAATTATGATCACCTGCTACTCCCTGGCTGGCTGCAGGCTGCAAGGAAACAGGTTCGTCAAATCTAAGAAGCCTGTCCGCCTCATCATTACTGTGGTGGTCAGCTTTATGATCTGTTGGATCCCCAACGCTGTCTACGACATCGTATCAGCCTCCACACCGATCCCCGACAACTGGTCGTTATTCACTGTAGCCCTGGCCTCCTTCAACAGCGCCCTCAACCCCATTCTCTATGTCTTCGCTGGCCGCAAATTCAACCAGGTCTTCAGGAGCTCCATTCTCGCCTCGCTCCATCGGGTTTTCGCCGAGCAGAGGCTAGAATTGGTGACCCAGTCCCAGATCCCCAACCTCACCCCAAATACAATTGTCTGAGGGAGTTCGTCGGGGCCAGACATCCGACCGATATCCCCAGACTACAGACACAATGAAGAGTCAGATTCAGTTGTGGTCGGCCGTGGAAGCTTTGCTACACTCTTATTTTAATCCCTCAGAAAATACAACATAGACCATTCGGCCTACAATGTACCGTATCAATTCAGCCAATCGATAAATGACCAATTGACCTCATCCCTTCTGCCTACACAATAGCAATATCCTTCGTTTTTGCTCATTCCACCTATCTAAACATGTCTTAAATATCTACTCTCGCCACCATTCCAGGCAGAGTACAAACTTCTGTCTGTGTAAGTAACCGGGCCCTCGCATCTCCTCCAGAATGACCTTTGTATCTCCTTCGGAATGACGCCTTCACACTTTAAATGTATGTCCTCTGCTGTTAGACATTTCAACCCTGGAAAACATACTGAATATCCATGCCATTCATTATCTTCTAAATCTAATCCCGCCACAACAGTGAAAATAACCCAAGTGTGTTCAACCTCTCGTATCCAGGCAGCATCCTATCCTGGTAAATCTCCTCTGCACCCTCTGCAAAGCCTCGACATCTTTCCTGCAATAGGTGACCAGAACTGTATACACCTCTGTCACCAAGTAGTCTCCATGTAAGGGCAGGTGTAGCACTTGTTCCGTTTACAAGGATAAGTGCCAGGAGGGAGATCGGTGGGAAGGGATGGGGGGGGGGGACGAGTGGACAAGGGAGTCGCGTAGGGAGCGATCCCTGCGAAAAGCAGAACGAGGGGGGGGAGGGGAAAATGTGTTTGGTAGTGGGATCGTGCTACAACAAGTGCTACACCTGCCCTTACACTTCCTCCCTCACCACCATTCAGGGCCCCAGACAGTCCTTCCAGGTGAGGCGACACTTCCCCTGTGAGTCGGCTGGTGTGGTATACTGCGTCTGGTGCTCCCGGTGTGGCCTTTTATATATTGGTGAGACCCGACGCAGATTGGGAGACCGTTTCGCTGAACACCTACGCTCGGTCCGCCAGAAAAAGCAGGATCTCCCAATGGCCACACATTTTAATTCCACGTCCCATTCCCATTCTGATATGTCTATCTATGGCCTCCTCAATTGCCAAAATGAATCCAAACTCAGGATGGAGCAGCAACACCTTATATACCGGCTGGGTAGCCTCCAACCTGATGGCATGAACATTTTCTCTAACCCGTTAATGCCCCTCCTTACCCCATCCCTGACATATTTAGTTGTTTGCCTGTTCTCCATATCCCTCTGGTGCTTACCCCCGCCTTCCTTTCTTTCTCCTGAGGCCTCCCGTCCCATGATCCTTTTCCTTCTCCAGCTCTGTATCACTTTCACCAATCACCTTTCCAGCTCTTAGCTTCATTCCACCCCCTCCGGTTTTCTCCTATCATTTCGCATTTCCCCCTCCCCCCACTACTTTCAAATCTCTTATTATCTTTCCTTTCGGTTAGTCCTGACGAAGGGTCTCGGCCCGAAACGTCGACAGCGCTTCTCCCTATAGATGTTGCCTGGCCTCTATGTTCCACCAGCATTTTGTGTGTGTTGCTCTTTGAATTTCCAGCATCTGCAGATTTCCTCGTGTTTGCTATATATACCACTTCCTGCAAGAAGGGTGCTTTTTTGTTTCCTTCTGATACAAAGCACACAAGAGATAAGATCTCAGTTCATTCTTTATTTGCCTTTGAAACAGCAATACCTGTTAAGCTTTTAGCAGTTCTAATAAAAGGTTCGTGAACATATTTTGAAGACAATTCGTGTTTGTGCTCCTTTAGCCTCCATAGATAAAGAGTACATGTACCATGTACAGTAAAAAGTACTTGATCCTGAATGTAGTAAAACCAGAAGGCCCAGCATTGTAAGAAGCTGATTGGCTAAGAGAACTATTTTGGAGATAAATCAATTGGCATGCCACTTTCCCATCAACTGAAAGCGAATTAAAAACATTGCTCTACGATGCCACAGCTGTGTTCAGGGTTGGCATTGGGAAACGCAAACATGTCAAGGGTAAATAAGTGTTAAATGAAAATGCCACACCCAAGTTCTACAAACCCCATCTGGTTCCTCATACCATCCATGACAAAGTAGCCAGTGAGCTAGATCATATGGAGGCTGAAGACAGTCGACCAAGGTTGAGTGGAGCCTGTGAGCAACACCAGCGGTCCCAAGAGTCAAAGGATTTGAGCCTGCCAGGGTCTCTGGTGATTTGAAGACCAGATGACCATAATACATAGGAGCAAAATTAGGCCATTTGGCCCGTCAAGTCTGCTCCACTATTCAATCATGCTGATCCTTTTTTCCCCTCCTCAGCCCCACTCCCAGGCCTTCTCCCCGTAACCTTTGATCCAATCAAAAACCTATCAAGTTCTGCCTTAAGTGCACCCAACGACCTGGCCTCCACAGCTGCCAAAACTTCACCACCTTCTGGCTGAAAGAAATTCTCCGCATCTCTGTTTTAAATGGATGCCCTTCTACCCTGAGGTTGTGCCCTCTTGTCCTGGACTCCCCCGCCATGCGAAGCATCCTAACAAAGCACACTAAGTGCTGGAGAAACTCAGCAGGCCATGCAGCATCTGTGGAAAAAAAGAACAGTCGAAGTTTCGGGCCGAGACCCTTCGGCAGGACTGGAGAAAAATAAGATGAGAAGCAGTTTTAAAAGGTGGGGAGAGGAGAGAGAAACACAAGGTGATAGGTGAAACCCGGAGGGGCAGAGATGAAAGATGAATGAGATACGGGGCTGAAGAAGGGGGGAGTCTGATAGAAGAGGACTGAAGGCAATGTAAGAAAGAAAAGGGGGAGCACCAGAGGGAGGCGACTGGCTGGTGAGAGAGGGAAACGGGAATGGGGAATGGTGAAGGGGTGCATTACTATAAGGGGGCAGTGGTGGTTGGTGGCATGACCGGAAGTTAGAAAAATCGATGTTCATGCCATCAGTTTGGAGGCTGCCCAGACGGAATATACAGCGTTTCTCATCCAACCTGAGTGTGGCTTCATTACGACAGTAGAGGAAGCCATGGACTGACATACCGGAATGGGAATGGGAAGCGGAAAAGTTGGGTCTCACCGAAATGCAGGAGGCAACACATCGAGCACTGGACACAGTATATGACCCCAACAGCTTCCCAGAAATGTAGCCTCAGCTGTTTGGGATCCGAGATGTTAGTGAGGGAGGAAGTGTAGGGGCAGGTGTAGCACTTAGACTGCTTGCTGGGACAAGTCCCAGAAGAGAGATTAGTGGGGAGAAACGAATGGACAAGAGAGTCATGTAGGGATCAGTCCCTGCGGAAAGCAGAAAGTGGGGGATACGGACGGAAGAGATGTGCTTGGTGGTGGGATCCTTTTGAAGATGGCAGAAGTAGATTGCGAGTCGACTTCGCCGAGCATCTACGCTCTGTCCACCAGAAGAAGCAGGATCTCCCACTGGCAGGTCCGAAGGGGAAAGAGGGATGGGGAATAGTGAAGGATGTGCGGGGGAGGGGTGCATTACCATAAGTTGTAGCAAGGACGAGGCTGAGGACGAACCCAAGTGCAGGACACAGGTGCGGAGGTAGAGTTGTGAGGCGTTAGCATCGTCGCGAACGGGGAACAGATATCCAGGAGAGTCTTTACACGGAGACAAGGTTTACGTAGAGTATCCAGGAAATGATGCGGAACTTAGAACTGACAGTCCTAAGGAATCAGGAAGTGAGGTTTACTCACGCTAGACTCGACCAACGAACTGGCAAGCAAGGCTGTGACACCCGAGTTTTATCCTATGTTCGTGAATGGGAACCAAGTGTGCCGCAACTAGCTGAACCGGAAACGATTGGATATCAGGCAAGGAAATGAAGGCCAAATTAAAGAGGTAATGAGGAATTGCCAGACGGGGCCATGACAGTCCTATCCCCTCAACGGGATCCTCCAGGCGACCCTCCAGGCTTGTCTGGATGGTCCTGGTGGAAGGCTTGGATGATTGAGGGGTCCAAGATGAAGGGGCGGCGAACCCAGGAAAGATCTTCCTGCCGTCCCCTTCCCGGTCAGCTAGGTATTGGAGGCCCCTGCCCCGATGGCGCACGTCCAGTAGCTGCCGGACGATGTATGCCGGATGGTTGTCGATGATCCAGGTGGGTGGAGGGCTTTCGGTTGGAGGACATAAGGGGCTGATGGAAACTGGATGGGGGCGGGGTACTACTATAAGTTCGATAAATCGCACAATTCACGCCATCAGTTTGGACACTACCCAGACGGAACGTAAGGTGTTGTTCCTCCAACCTGAGTGTGGCCTCATCGCGACAGTGGAGGAGGTCGTGGACTGACATATCTGAATGGGAATGGGAATGGGGATGGGAAGTGGAATTAAAATAGCTGGCCACTGGGAGATCCCACTTCGTCCGGCGGATGGAGCGTAGGTGAGGAGGCACTTCACCTGTGAGTCTGTTGGGGTCATAGACTGTGTCCGGTGCTCCCGATGTGGCCTCCTGTATATCGGTGAGACCCAACTTCACCCAACACCTACACTCGGCTAAATTCCCCTTTTCCATTTTCTGAGATTACTGTGATTATTGGACTGTATTTTGCATTGGTTTCCTTCAGTTTTTCGGAGTTCCTTTCTTGTGACCGATAAGCGGAGGGGGGGCTGACCGGTTAACTTTGTGTGTAAGAGGCAGTGTTGGGGGAATTTGGTGCCTCTGTCCCTGTTCTTTTCTGTGAGTGAGGGTTCAAAACGTTATGTGCAGGGGTACTTTGGTTGCTATTGTGGCTGTTTAGTTTTAATGAGGACGAGGGGGGATTTAGGGGCGTGCGAGATTTGTTTCTTTTCTTTTTCGTTCCGGTTGGGGTGGGGGGAGTTGATGTCCTTTCATCAACAACCATGGTCTTACCGTATTTAGTGGCTGTCTGGAGAACACAAATATCAAAGTCGTATCATACATGCGCACTTTGACAATAAAAATGAGCCTTTGAGCTCTCCCCACCATCAAGGACATCTTCAAGAGGGCGGCCTTAATCATTGAAAACTCTCACCACCTGGATACAAGTCCTTTACTCGTTACCACCACGGGAGGGGATTTACAGGAACCTGAACATCCACACTCAGTGATTCAGGAAGCGTTTCCTTGCCCTCCGCCACCAGGTTTTCAATGTTCCAGAAACACGACATCGCTTATTTTTTGCACAATATTTATTGACATTGTCATTTATAGTAATTTTATGACATTCGCAGTATAGAGTTGCCAGAAGACAACAAGTGTCAGGCCAGCTAAAATGCGGTGATAATTAGACAAATAACGACGTCAGTCTTAACTTACACTGAGTATTGGAATTCCTTTTGTCAATAACTTACGTTGCAATTTCACGCAGGGGCGGCCCCTGCTGTTCGCCCTGGGGTTGAGCACCAGGGAAAAGGGCGGAGCCACGAACATTTGAAGCCACACCCACCCCATTCTCTGCAAGAGGTGCTGGTGGAGGCAGACATATTTGGCACTGATAAGGGACGTTTGGATGGCCACATGAATGTGAGAGCAATGGACCTAGTGCCAGCAAGCGCGATTATTTACGTTGGCTATGCGATCACTCATTTAATTGGGTCGGTTACAATATTGTGGACCCTTTCTGTACTGGATTCTTCTGTGTTCCTGTAGAACTCTCCAAAACGTCCTGGGCACATTTTGGTAGTGAGGGTGGCTTCGGATTTTCCACCGTACTGTATTTATCAATGTAGTCCGGAGAGCCCCTTTGTAAATCTGGCGGTCGGAAGCAAAGGTTGTTGGGTTTAGCGAGAGTGAAGCGCCACGGGAGGTATGTGGGACAGGTGCCAGAGAAGGAGTGCCATGAGCGGTATGGGGGTGGTTGCAGGCCTGGGTGCAGACACCCGTAGCCCTTGAGACACGAGGCAATTAATTTGATTCCAAACAATTGGTTTATTGATCATTACAGAATGACTCTCTGATGCTTCCCGCTTCCTCCCCAATCCATTCCCCTTTCCCCAACCATGATTCCATTCTCGGACCCCTCTTCCCAGTTTCAGTCTACAACAAGAACCCATATCAGAATCAGGTTTATCATCACTCAGATACGTCATGAAATATGTTTCTTTATTGGTGACAGTGCAATACATCAAATTACTCAAGTATTGTGCAGTAATCGGCCCTTCCGGCCCAACGAGCCGCACTGCCCAGCAACCCACCTGGTTAAGCCTAGCCTAGCCACAGGAAAGTTAACAAAGGTCAGTTGATCGAGGAACCAGTACGTTGCTGGAGTTAAGCGAAATACCCGGAGGAATCCCTCAAAGTCACGGGAGCTGCTATTAGTGGTGGGGGTAGCTTGCTCACTCGAGTTCGTCTGATGTTCTCCTGAGGAGTTGTCATCGGTGGGTCCTCGGCTAGCTGTAGCGATTGATCCAGTATCCACACAACCGCGATGTGAGGGTGGATTCCTCAATGGAGAACACCTGCATGAAACTTTGTTTAACGTGGGGAATCTAATGCAGGGCCGGACACCACACGCTTCTTGTGCGATCGAGGGCTTGGGATGGGGCGGTCGGGGTCCAGTGGCTTAGAATGCAAGACGACTGTGGTCTCTGCGCTGCAGCAGACTTCCGCCGCCTTCATGGCCATTGTGGTGTGTCAGGTTTCTGTTCCGTGTTATAACCCATTTCTACTGGCCTTCCGCTTTTTTACACTTCGCTCTCGCCCTCCCACATAAATTCGCCATCTCTCTATTTTGCGTACCTCTCACTTCCACAATATCTCCTCCACCAGATTCGACAATGTCGTTCTCCAAAGGAATGTCCAATTCGACGCTCGCTGGGAAACTCTCCTCCCACAATTCCACGGCCGATGGAAACAGAAAGGAGTGGGGAGCAGCTTCCGTCATGTCAATGGTCATCTCCACCCTCACCTTCCTACTGGGCGTCCCAGGCAACTGTGCAGTCATTTGGGTGACGGGCTTCAAGATGACGGCCTTCTCCTTCCGCGTGGCCAACATCTCTCTGAGCTACACTGGACATAAAGCCTAGTTTTCCAGGAAGTATTTTTTTCCTGAACCTTGATGTTCATCAACGCATCCGCCAGCATATATCTGTTATGTCTGATCAGCATCTGCCGCTGCCTGGCTATTACTCGGCCCATTTGGTACCAGCAACATTGGAGCCTCACATGCGTGCGTCCTGCTTCGGAGTCTGGATCCTTGCCTTCGTCATTTATGCCTGCACGCCCTCCTGCTCCAGGATTTGGAGAAGGAATTGGCCGTATTTGAGCCATTTTGGATTGTTTTCATCTCCGCCTCTCCTTTCTAATTATTATTACTGCTACTCCCTGATTGGCTGGAGGCTGCAAGGGAACAGGTTCGTTAAATCTAAGAAGCCATTGGGATCCTCAGATCTGTCAACCGTAAAATGATACATCCAAATTTTACAAATCCGATCTCATTCCTTATACTGTACTGTCCAGGACAACGTAGACAGTCTGTTAGATTATAGGGAGCCTACGTGCAAGATCAGTATATCAATACATTGGTTGATGCACCTCGATCAAGTGCCAAGAAAATTCGGCTGCAGGATCTGTGGTGATTCTCAGGTCATCATCAATCTAATACTGACAGTAGATCAATACCCTTTGATCAGGGTAGAGGATGTCTTTGCAAACCTTTCTGGAGGAAAACACTTCAGCAAACCGGTCTTAGCTGAGGCCTACATACAGATGGACAATGTATTTCTCGCCATAACCCTTATCGCTTTATAGGCTTGTTTGTAGAGTTGCATTTGCACCTGCAGTCTGACAGAAAGCTATGGAGCAGCCTCTGGAAAGCTGCCGGGGAAATTAGATTACATCGTTGTCAGCGGTAAGGATGACAATGAACATTTCCAAAGTCTCATGACAGCGTTAAAAAAGTTGAAAAGCTTGGGCGCTCTGAGCACGACACCAAGCATCCTTCAAAGGTGGCTGCGGTTGTTTGCAGAGTCAGCCCGCACCATCATTGGCTGAAATGCGGCCGCCATCAAGAACATGTTCAAGAGGACTGCATGCAGCATGAAAACCTCTTACCACCTGGGGTCAAGCACTCTTCTCGTTACAACCACGGGAGAGGCGGTACAGGAGCCTGAAGATACACACTCAGGGATTCAGAAAACACTTCTTCCTCTCCGTCATCTGAGCAGCCAATGAACATGACCTCACTAGTTCTTTTTATTTTACGCACTAATTATGTATTTTGTAATTTGTAGTAATTTGCAGAGTAATGCTACCACAAGTCAGGAAATTTTACGCCAACTACATTGCGGTGACAGTAAGCCAAATAAATCGATACGCTCGACTTTTACTGTGTTACCCCCGCCGTTAAAATTCCCCATGTCAACAAGTCACATTACAAGTTCACGCAGAACCCTGCCGTCCGTTCTAGGGGGAAACACAGGGCAAGGACGTGGGTCCACGAACATCTGAAGCCACGACCCACCCGACCCCGCTTTTGAAAGTAATTTCTTCTTCCACCAGCCTGTCCTCGGCGGCAAATCCAAAGAGCACCCTAACGCCCAACGGTATCTGCTGCCACCGCTTCTTTCCTCAAAGGTCGCGCCCACACTTCCAACCCAAAAATGATGGCGGGAGAAAAGGCGGTGGCCGACGGCAACAACCGGCTGCGTTTCTATCCATTGGTTGATGCAGCTCGACCGGTTGCCTCGGGACGGGGAAGGACATAAAAGAGCTGACTCACAGGTTGTGACAAAGGCAGATCCGCACGCCGGAGAAAGAGACGGCAGACACGAATACGGCGGCGGCTGCGGGGCAGACCTTCGTGTAGTACACATGCACACTGGCGTGGAAGATCCTGGGGAATGTAGTCAAATTGCCTCCATCCTCAAATAATTTCGAATCGGTTATTTTTTTTATTGAACTTCTTGTCCGCCCTGTTCTGCTATGAAAAGCAGCATGCTTGGGTAACAGGAAAGCGTGTTGTAAGACATACTGGCGTTACGCCATTGGCACTTAGGACAGAAATGAAGGTCCTCCGTCTCTGGCAGTGTTCATCATCGTCTCAGTAACTTCCTCTCTGTTTACACTACTGTCAGACATCCAGGGTGGAGATTCAGGAATACCAGCGCGCTCAAATGCAGAAGGATTTTTCATTCCTGTTTCATTCAGTTTTGCTTTATTAGTCAGGGTTAGCCCTGTGCTGAATCCCCGAGCCTGCAGGACCAGTGATCACTCTTAGTCTGGGGTCTATCGTGAAATTTCTTTGGCATGGGGATCAAGACCCAATCAAGACCCAAAGCAAAAAGGCCTGACTCCAGCCAACATTGTTCTTTGGGCCATTGAGGCACACAAGCCTCCAAACCCCACGACGAGGTTCTGGTCCTTTTGAAGGGATGAGGAGATTAAAAGAAAAGGCGGCGGGCGATGGGGTAAATCCTTTTCCACTTGGCTTAGCTGAAATCTAAAGAGTTAGCCGAGGTGTTTAAAAGCTCAAGAGATACGGGAACTCCGCCGGTGACGGCAGAGCAACAGCGACTCACAAACCACGGGAAAGGCGGGGTAGGCAGCTCCAGAATCCTGATGCTTTGGACCTCCCAACTCCCACACACCCGCACGTTACAGTCAGCTCTGGTACTACTTGCCTTCCCTCACAGTGTGGAGGGTGAGAATAGAGCCCGTACCGCCCCTGAATGACAGCGTGCACGGGTAACAGGAAAGCGTGGCGGACAGGAACACTGGCCTGGCAGAAAGTTCCCAACGAGAGGGGAATGCAGGAATGGAGAGGTCAGAGACCTGTACACTACTCCACCCTCCACAGCAACCTCGCCCAAAGAACACAAGAACTAAAGGCGGCCGATATACAAAGCAGACGGGGAAGAGAGCCCCAGTGGGCAGGTGGGAAGACACCAGCCTTTTCCGGGGAGGGAGAGAGCAGGACTTTAGACGTTACTACCACCAGCAACCAGCTTCCTGAAACAAAAATCGGCGCAGACCCTCTATTCAACTGTCTCGCAAACTCTAACAGGGATGAAGGTAGAGCAGCGGTGGCTGACGTTTCTCGAAGCTATCAGATGGCAACCTATCTGTACAGCACAATGCCGGTGTATTTTAAAGGCAAGATGACGAAACCATGGCTAAAAAGAGAAGTCAGTGCCAACATGAAAACCATAGCGAGGGCTTATCATAGAGCAAATTAGTGGAATGTTAGAGGATTTTGAAGCTTTTAAAAACCAACAGAAAGCAGCTCCGAAAGTCATTAATGTAAAGATCAAGACAAAAGTAAGCTAGTCAACAGTATTAAAGAGAATACCAAAAGTTTCCTCAAATATATAAAGTGTAAAACAGAGGCAAGAATCAATATTGGGAAACTTGTAAATTATGCTGGAGAGGTAGTAGTGGGGAACAAAGAAATGTCGGACGAACTGAATAAATGTTTTGCGTCAGTCTTCACTCTGGAAGACGCTAGCAGTATGGTGGAAGTTCAGGATGTCAGATGCCATAACGTCTGTGAGATCACCATTACTAGAGAGAAGATTCTTCGGAAGCTGACACGTCTAAGGTGGATAAGTCAGCTGGACCGATGGTGTACACCCGAGGGTTCTGAAAGAGATGTCTGAAGAGATCTTGGAGGCATTATTTGACGAAAGAGCAAGAAGAATAGACAAAGAAGAATCGGTTGATGTTGTGTACGTAGATTTTCAGAAGGCTTTTGTGAAGGTGCCACACCTAATGCTGATTAACAAGCTATGGATTTACAGGAAAGATTCGAGCATGGATAAAGCAGTGGCTGATTAGCAGGAGACAGAGAGCGGGAGCTTTCTCTGGCTGGCTGCCGGTGACACGTTGGTTTCCTCAGTGGTCTCTGATGGGTCCGATTCCCTTTACATGATATGACCATAATTTGAATGACGGAATGACGGCTATGTTGCCAAGTTTGCAAACGGTACAGATGGATTGGAAGTTACTTTCGGTGAAGTAGAGAGGCTACAAAAGTGCAGACAGATAAGGAGAATGGGCAAAGAAGTAGCAGATGGAATACAATGTCGGGAAATATATGGTCATGCACTTTGGTCGTAGAACTGAAAGTATTGACTATTTTCAGAATGGAAAGATTTTTTTTAAAGAAGAAACAAATGAGGTGTAACAGGACTTTGGGTTCCTTGTGCATGACACCGTGAAGGTTAAGTTGCAGGTTGATTTTGTGGTGAGGAAAGCAGTCGTGTTGTCAGCATTCATTTCAAGAGGATACAGAATACAAAAACAAAGATGTAATGTTCAGAATTTATGACTCAATGCTAGGGTCTCACTTGCACTATTGAGATCGGTTTTTGGCTCATGAACTCAGAACGAATATGCTGATACTGGAGTATCTTTCCAGGGTTGAAAGACTTGACAAATGGAAAGCGGTTGATGGCTCTGGACCTGTATTCACTAGAATGAGCGTGAGCTAATTGAAGCATGTCGAACAGTGAAAGGCCTTTATCGGGTTGCTGTGGGGAGGAGGTTTCCTTTAGTGGAAGAGTTTAATACCCGGGAACACAGCATCAATGGAGGAGAGGCCTCTTAGGACGGAATTGAGCAAGAATGTCTTTGGCCAGAATGCAGTGAATCTGTGGAATTCGTTGATACAGGCAACTGTGGAGGCCAGGTCTCTTGGTATATTTAAGGCAGAGGTTAATGAATTCTTGTGTGGCCGGAGCATGAATGGACAGGGATACGAGGAAATACAGGACAAACGGACAGGGAGAAAATTTGGATCAGTCATGATGAGATGGCGGAGCAGACTTAATTGGCTAAATGGCCTGATTCTCCTCCTGTATGGACTAGAAAGGAAAGGGAAGACGGTAAGAGGGGAGTGGGGAGTCAAGGGAAGGAAGAGAAGCCGACCGTGTCCCAGATCTGATAGATCGAGGGCGATGCTGTCACACTACACTCTTAGGGCCAGGCATACCGTACCGTCCTATTACACATTCCCAGGGTGAGAACTCCCTCGACAAGCTCCCCGTCACACATTCCCAGGATCAGTCACACAGATTGAAGCTCCCCTACGACGTCCCATCACACTCTGCCTGGGTCAGACACAGTGAAGTCCCAGTGGGGATGGAGGAGGTATTGAAAAAGAGCAAGGGAGCAGAGGGACAGTGAAAAAGCGCACCGAGGATAGGCGGCACCGAGTGATGTAGGAGTGGTGGGGGAGTGGGGGGGTCACCTGCATGGTGACCAGGCGGTCACACGCTATCACTTCCTTCGTGAGGGAATTCGGCACTGACAGTAGCTTTGTTCTGGTTACTGTACGTCTTATTCATATACTGATTCAGATGTCTCCAACATTTATAGACTCAGGACCTTGGACTATTTGTTTTGACTGACGTACTTACTGATATCTTATACATCCCTTGTGGTGTGTGTGCGTGTTGTATTGTATTTTGTACCTTGACCCCGGAGTAACGCTCTTCCGTTTGGCTATACAGTATTCGTGGGTATTCATGTATGGTTGAATATGAATGACACTTCAACTGTGAAATGTTGATGCAGAGGCTCATGGCACCGAGGTGCAACGTTGGAGAACGTAATTCCAAAGCACCTTCACCCTGGAGACAACAGCTCAGGGATTCTCCTCGCGGGCCCTCGGCCGAGCGACATCGGTGGTGACGCACCACTTGAGCTTTTTCAACGGAACTACCGCTCACTGGACGTTTTTGTTTCTCGCACCATACTGTGTAACCTCAAGAGTCTCCGCCCGAAACGTCGACAACGCTTCTCCCCGTAGACGCTGCCTGGCCTGCTGCGTTCTACCAGCATTTTGTGCGTGTTGCTTGGATTTCCAGCATCTGCAGATTTCCTCCTTTTTGCGAAACTCCAGAGTCTGTTGTGTGTGCATCTCCCAGAAAATCAGCAGTATCTGTGATACCCAAACCACCGCAAATTGCACCAACAATCATTCTACAGTCGAAGTAACTTGAATCACATTCTGATCTTTTCAAGTTTCAAACATTCTGCTGTTCCATATTTTAAATTCAAAGAAATTGAAGTCTGTGTGGTGCGTGGCCAAGTGGTTAAGGCGTCGGTCAAATGATCTGCAGGTCGCTTGTTCGAGCCTCAGCTGAGGCACCGTGTTGTGTCCTTGAGCAAGATACTTAACCACACATTGCCCTGCGACGACACCGTTGTATGTCCAAGCTGTGTGGGTCCCGATGCCCTTCCCTTGGACAACATCGGTGGCGTGGAGAAAGACTTGCAGCTTGGGCAACTGCCGATCTACCATACAACCTTGCACAGGCCTCAGTCATCATCGAAAATCGATGGACAGCCGAAGACACATTCTCACATACTGGAGTTCACGCGGTCGAGTATGCGGTGCCCCTATTTGGGAGTTTAAATGTCAGAGTATGCAGTAAACGGGTGGACCATAGGAGCATGATATGTGGAAGGATCTCAGGTATTTAAGCTCATATCTACCTGAAAGTGGCAACACAAGAGGAGAAGATGCTTGCTGTGCATAAAGGTAGGGAGGCCATATTCCATGTTGAATCAGTGTATAATATTGGTTCACTTGCTTTTGGAGTATAGACAGACACCCAGTGGCCATTTTATCACTTTTAGAGAACAAAGATGAGAACGGGGGACGAAATGGGATCTAAGTGACTTTGAGCGGGGAATGATTGTTGGTGCCAGACGGGGTGGTTTGAGTAACTCAGAGACTGCTGATATCCTGGAAATTTCACGCACAACAGACTCGAGACTTCCCAGGGAGTGTTGCGAGAATCAAAAACAGAAGTCCAGTGAACGGCAGTTCGGTAAACCAAAACGCCTTTTTGATGAGAAGCGTCAGAGGAGATCTCGCCAATCTCGTTCAAGCTGTCAAGAAGGTGACAAATAAAATAACCGTTGCAAAACGGGGTGTAGAGAAAGATCTCTGAACGCAAAGCACGTCGAACCTTGAAGTGGACGGGTTGCAACTAAAAAAGACGACCAACATAGACTCCCTGGCAACTTTATTTGATACAGGAGATACCTAAAAATAATAGCCGCTGAGTGCATGTCAATGATGCTGATGGTCTACTCGATTACTTTGTACAGATCTCAGATATTGGACACCAACCCCCGCCCCAACATACACAGGCACACAGTGAAAAGCCAGACACTGGACTGGATGAACCTCATTCACCATTTTCCTGCCATATTTTCAATTCACTTACATCCTGGTGAATCCCGCGACAATATTGACAATATTCCCAACAATCCAGCGATACTGATTCTTTTTTCTTTTTTTTGATTTTGTAAATGTAATCTCAAATTTAACCATCAGCCCAACTCAAATGAGGCCCAAATCCGTTTAAGCTGTCACGTAATAGAACTCTGAAAACCGGTGCTTGTGAACGGTTCCTTACACACGGACAGCCCGTCGTCTGTGGGACAATCAGTTCTGAGTAAAACCTACCAAGTTCAACTTTCAAAGTAAATTTATTGTCAAAGTATACGTCACCATACACAACCCTCATATCCCTTTATTCAGACCATTCACAGTAAATACAAAGAAACTGTATACAATCAATTGAAAACTGTATACCAACATGGACAAACAACCAATTTGTAAAAGACACCAAATTGTGCAAATAGAAAAAACGAAAACAAAATAACAACAAAGAAATAAAAATAAATATTGACAACTTAAGTTTTGAGTTCTTGAAATTGAGTCTGTAGGTTGTGAGATCTGTTCAGTGCTGGGGTGAGAGAAGTTATCTACTGTGATTCAGCAGCCTGGGATGCTCGACGGGTCATAACTCTTCCTGAACCTGGTGGTGCGCTACCGAAGGCTCTGATGCCTCCTGCCCGATGGCTGCAGAGAGAAGAGAGCATGGCCTGGATGGCAAGGGTCCTTGGTGATGGCTGCTGCTGCCGTGTGACGGCTCTCCCTGCAGATGTGCTCGGGTGGTGGCCAGGTCTTTATCAGTGATGGACTGCTAAAGTCCTGCCAAGTCGCCGTGAATCCCATACATACCGCACAGTGAATATGATACGGCAGAAATTACTGATGTACAGTATTTTGGAATCTAACCCTGTAATAAACTTTTGAAACACCCTGGTTTCCTCGGCTGCTAAAGTCCAGGGAAGTCAGTCTCCGGCCCCGCCAAACTCGTGAGATTCAGGCGCGATCCTACCCTAAATCTCTTGTTTCTGTGGATGCTGTGTAATTCGCTACTCTGTTACACAATGGTGTCACGAAATAACAGACAGCGCATCGCACACAATCAAAAGATTTATCTTTGTAATCCCTAATTTGACTAAAGGCTTAGTAAAGAAAACAACAAAAAAAGAAAAGGGCCCATTTTAATGAAATAGTGTAATGTGCACGTTTGAGCAGTTCGGAGGAGTGACCATTCGGCAAGAGCAATTTATTAAAAAGAGCCAGTGACAATACTTCAAGTGCAATCTGAGCGGCCATACTTTTGAGTGGCTTTGGATAATTGGTTTCAGAGAGATCGGGCTTGGGAAAAGTATATTTTACACGTTATTCTCTGTCTCTCTCTCTGTCGGTCTCTCTCTCTCCCTCTCTCTCTCTGTTCTTGTTTGTTTACTCCTGATAGTTTATGGGGAGGTGATAGACAGGAGCTCCCCGTGGGTAATCAGGTCGAAAATTCAGGAGACAGGTAACTGTCAGGACAAGGATGGGAAATACACGGCCAGTGCAGAGTACTCCTGCAGCTGTTCTCATCGAAAATAAGTATACAACTTTAAATACTATTGACGGTGTCGAATTACCGGGGGAGGGAGGGGCACAGTGACCGGGTCTGAGTGCTGTACTTCCGCAGAGCAGAGAGGTGAAGACGACTGCAGCGTTGACAGTCAAAGAAACGGAGATGATGTTCTCTGGACGGGGTAATGACCCCAGACTGGTATGTTGCCTCCCTGGTGCCAGGATCAGTGATGTAGCCAAGAATTCTTTGTACGCATTGGCAGAAATGAACGAAGCAGACAATGTGAGGAATTCCTGAAGAGATTTTAGGGAGCTCGGTAGAAAGCTGAGAATCAAGACCAACAGGATAGTAATCTCTGGATTGCTGCCTGTGGCATATGCCAGTGATCGTAAAGACAGGAAGACTTGCCAGGTAAATGTGTGTCTGATAAGCTGGTGTAGGGATCAGGCAGGCTTTCAGATTTAGAGTTCACGGTGATCTCCTCTGGGGAAGGTATGGCCTGCACAAAAAGAACGGATTACACCCAAACGCGAGAGCGTCCGATATCCTTGTGGGCAGGTTCGCTGAAGTTTCTCGGGAATGTTTTTGGTAGGGTAGTGGGAACAAGGGTGGTAGTGCTGAATATGAGGCAGTTGGTTTCCAAAATGCGTAGTCAGGCTCCTAAGCAAGGAAAGGCTAATGACAGTGAAAATTGCAGTCAGCAGGATGAGTCACAAAGTAAAACGCAGACAAAATCGAAATGAGTGAACAGAGGATATTTGCACAACATACGGAATCAGATAGATGAACTTGTATTGCAGCACAGTTACAGATTGGCATGTATGATGGTGTGGGCATTACTGAATCGTGGCTGAATGAAGATTGTAGCTGGGAGCTAAAAAGTCCAAGGATACACAATGTGTCGAAAGGTCAGGCAGGAAAACAGAGAGGAGGCGGTACGCTGTTGGTAAAATAACAAATGAAATAAAATCATTGCGGATAGAATTAGAGAGCTACAAGTGCAAGAAGCCGTGGCAGAAGTAATTGTGGAATTAGTAGAAGGCTTAAGGTAAAAGAACCCATTGGGAAAAGTGATCATAATATGGTTGAATTTATCTTGAGAAAGTTAAGCTAAACGTAGATGTATCAGGATGACAGCAGAGTAAAGGAAATTAGAGTAATGACGGAGGGGTTGGCCAAAATTGATTGGAAAAGAACACTGGAAGGGACGATGGCAGAGCAGCAACGACTGGAATTTCTCGAAGCAATTCGGAAGACACAGCATACGGGAAGAAGTATTCTAAAGGCAAAATGAAACAATGGTAGCCAAGAAGAGAAGTTAAAGCCAACATAAAGCCAAACGTGGGCTATATATTACAACAGAATTGCTAGTCATTTAGGGAATAAGCAAGCTTTTTAAAACCAACTGGAAAAACAAAAAACTCATTAAAAAGCTCAAGATGGATAGGAAGGTAACCTAGCCAATAATATTAAAGAGGATACTTTATACTTTACTTTATTGTCACCAAACTATTGATACTAGAGCGTACAATCATCACACCGATATCTGATTCTGCGCTTCGCGCTCCCTGAGGTACAAATCAAAGTAAATACGATAAAAATTTAAATTATAAATCATAATTAGAAAATAGAAAAGGGAAAGTAAGGTAGTGCAAGTCAGGTCCAGATATTTGGAAGGTACGGCCCAGATCCGGGTCAGGATCTGTTCAGCAGTCTTATCACAGTTGGAAAGAAGCTGTTCCCAAATTTGGCCGTACGAATCTTCATGCCCCTGAACCTTCTCCCGGAGGTAAGTGAGGACAAAAAGTGTGTTGGCTGGGTGGGTCTTGTCCTTGATTATCCTGGCAGCACTGCTCCGACAGCATGCGGTGTAAAGTGAGTCGAAGGATGGAAGATAGGTTTGTGTGATGTGCTGGGCTATGTTCACAATCTTCTACAGCATCTTCCGGTCTTGGACAGGACAACTTCCATACCAGGTTGTGATGCACCCTAGAAGAATGAATTCTACATGCTTCTTTCGAGACGTAAAGTGTTGAAGAGAAGCGAGAGAGGTAATAATGGACCGCTGTAAAAATGTGCTGGAGTGAATACTAATGGGGAATATGGCAACGGCAGAGCACGTGAATAAGTATTTTGCATCAGTGTTCATTATGGAAGACACCAGCATGAAGTGTGTGAAGTCAGTATTCCCAGCGATAAACTTTTGGGGAACTTCAAAGGTCTGAACGTAGATGTGTCACATGGACCAGATGGGGTTAATTTCAGAAATTAACCACGTGGCCTCTTTATCTACTTTACTTCTCAAAAATAAAAGGAAATGTTTTGTTCTTCACAGCTCTCTGAGTAAAATATTATCTCCTGATGTCAATAGCTCAACTTCCTCATATTGAACTTCTTGGAACTTCAAACCCAGAGAGTCTCTACCGAGGTGGACTAACTCATCTCTTCGGTTCATTCGGAATTAAGACCCAACCATTGCTAAATCAGCATCCAAATTCCGCACAGGACACAACTCTTTGATGTACCTGGAGTACCCGAGGAATCCCACCGCGGAATTTCACTTCTTGAGTGCAAGGATCCAAAACTTCTGAGGACCGGGGACAGAGCCAGAGATTCCAGAAAAAAGGTGAGATGAATTTCCATGGGATTTATGTTCATTTGGCAATGTGGCCTCTGATCAGGGATCATCAGAGTGGCTGTGTTGCGGAATAAACCCGGCCTTCCTACTTTCGGGAAGTTTTTCAGGAGATAATTCAGTTATCCAGTGAAGGCAGGACAGTGGGATTGTTAGCATGCAGTTCAATGAGGAGAACTCCAGAGGCTGGTCTTGTTTTCCATGGGGTCGAAAAACGCTGATCGATGACCTGACAAAATAAATTACGATAACAGGTACAGAGGTAGTGTGTACAGAATCGCTTTCCCATGGTAGGAGCAACTTTATGAGGAAGGCTTATATTTATCCTGAGGAAAGGAGATTTAAGCCGAATATAAGGGATAGGGTTTTTTTTCCCTTTGTTTCAATTGTCAGTTCGATTTTGAGATACAGCACTGTAACAAGCCCTTCCGGCCCTAGAGACCGCCCCGCCCAATTACACTCATGTGATCAATTAACCTACGAGAGTCTGAAGCCTTCAGGGCTTGACAGGGTTATCATATTAGGAACGTTTTATAGACCTAGGCTTCTACTCACTGAAATTCAGCAGAAAGGGAGCTAACTTCGTTGAAACCTGTGGACTGTTGAAAGGCCTCGATGCAGTCGAAGTGGATTAGATATTTCCTATTGTTATGACCCCAGTCCCCTCCTTTGTGAGATTCGCAAGAGCCCTAGTCAAGGGCGGGTCAAATGACCCAAGAGAGAGAGGGAGACGTGCTGAAGTCCACGTTGCCCAGGGAAGCAGAATAAAGCGACTCTTTGACTATTGTCTCATGAAGACCACGTGTAAAGCGCTCGGGCAAAGTGGGCTGGTTGAGAGAGATTGACACCGGGGGTCCCGTGAGGAAGTATAAAGGAGGGTCTGGGGGGGAGGACCCCTTCAGACGCACCAGAAGATACGCGAGAATTCCTGCGACAGCGTTTTGATATCGACAGCCGGTGGTGGGGTTCGTGTGCGTCTTTTCCTTGCCTGGGATTGGCGACCTCACCACGGAAGAACGGCCTAGCTACAGCGGAAGCCACAGATGAGAGTCCATTCCCCAACGAGACTTCCGACTACCTCCTACAGGTTGGAAAACCTGTCGGGTAAATGTTTCATTCTCTCTCTCTCTTTCTAACAAAAGTGCACCAACGCGACACCACGACAACGGCAGCTGGTGGAACTGCAGTGACCGCAAAAAGACTTTTAAATATCCAGTAAACAATATATATCTACATTACCCCTAGACAACGATAGAGCTTATTTCTGATTGATTATTACTATACCTGTGCTTTAGATTGAGTTGTGACGACGTACATGATCTGAATGTTTTGTATTAACCATGCGTTTGTGCCCCTTTATAAATAAAAACGTTTGAAAATAGTAGTATCAGGCTTCAGCGGACCCATCTATCTTTGCTGATAAGTCACCCGTTTACTCGGGAACGTAACACTATGTTGTGGGAGGCTAAGAGCAAACGACACAGCCTCAGAAGGGAGAGCCGTCCTTTGAGAAAGGAGATTCTGATTAATTTCAGAAGCCAGAGAGTGGTGAATCTGTGAAATTCATTGCCACGGGGAGCTGCATGTCTCTGTATTTTTAAGACGGAGGTGATAGATCCTTGTCTGGGCAGGGCATGCTCGGAAACAGGGGGAAAGCAAGAGATTGGAGCTGAAAAGGAGTATGGCAGACCAGACTAGATAAGCCAAATGGACTAATTCTGTTCCTATATCTTATGGAATTAAAATCTTATGTGTGAGGAAACTGGAGCACCCAGAAGAAACCCACACAATAGCGGGGACAAATTGTAAACACCTTACAGACCGCGGCAGGAATTGAACCCGGTTTGTTGGCGCTGCAACAGAGTGATGTCAATCACTGCGCTACCATGCCGTCCATCATGAACTGACACATTGAACGTGGCTGCCAGAGGAGGTGACAAACATCATCTGCAATCAGTACGTTTAAGAGGTATTTACACAGGCACATGAACAGATGAGACATCGCAGTCACGGCTCCGGAGGGTTGCAAGATGGATTGGTGTAAATGGGGAAATGGTGAGCATGTTATGATAGATCAAGGACCTGTTTCTGCAGTCTACTTGCAGCAATTGTAATAGTAGTAATATTAGTAGTGTTAGTGATGGTAGTAATGGTGTAGAAGTCGTTTATAAGGTGATGAGAGGCAGTGATGGAGTAGACAGACAGTATCTTTATTTCCCTACTGTTGAAATGGCCAGTACCAGAGGGCGTGCCGTTAAGGTGAGAGGGATAAAATCAAAGGAGACGTGAAGGATGTTATTTTTTTCACAGAGAGCGGTGGCTGGCTGGAATGCGCTGAAAGAGTGGTGGTGGAGGCAGATACATTGAGACTGTTAAGAGCCGCTTGGATGGGAACATGAATGTGAGGGAAATGGACATTGTGTCAGCAGACGCCATTAGTTTCGTAGACCATGCGAATGCTAATTTAATTGGTTCGCTACAATATTGTGGGCTATTCCTGTGCTGGATTGTTCTGTGTTCTTTCAGGACTCTGCAAACGTCCTGAGCACATTTCTGCATTGAGAGTGACTTCGACTTTTGCACAGTACCATATTTGTCAACTTAGACCGGAGAGCGTCGGGCGTAAGCAAAGGATGCTGGGACTGGCGAAGGTGAAGCGCCACGGGAGGGATGTAGGACAGGTACCAGAGAAGGAGTGCCAGAGTTGGTGTTGGGGGCGGTTGCTGGAGCGGGGGCAGACACACGCTGACCGGAGACACCAGGGAAGGTCATTAAATTCTAAACAGTTTATTACAGAATGACCTTCTGGTGCTTCCTGCTTCCTCCTATTTCCCTTCCCCGTTTCCCAAACATGATTCCCTTCTCCCAGCTCCCTTATCAGTCTCAGTCCACAACAGAGATGAATATCAGAATCAGGTTTATCATCACTCACATACGTTATGAAATGTGTTTGGTGACAGTGCAATGCATCAAATTAATAAAGTACTGTTTAGTAATAGTTCCTTCCAGCCCAACGAGCCGCACTGCCTATCAACCCACCTGGTTAACCACAGGAAAGTTCACAGAGGTCAGTTAACCAAAGTAGCGCAACGTTTTTGGAATGTACGAGGGAAGCAGAGTACCCAGGGGAGTCCCGCACGGTCACGGGAGCCAGTATTATTGGCGGTAGTAATACTCGGGCATACATCACACGGTCGTTGACAGATCAGGGACATGCCGGGGGAGGGTGCGGTCAGGGTCCAGTGGCTTGGAATGCGAGACGACTGTGGTCTCTGCGCTGCAGCAGACTGCCTTTATAGTGTGTCCGTTTTCTGTTCCGTGTTACACACCATCTCCACTCCCTTTCCTCTCTTTCACTCTCGCCTCTCCCCCTCCATTCACCGCCTCTCCATTCTGCACCCATCTCACTTCCACAATACCTCTTCCACCAGATCCGACAATGTCGTTCTCCGGAATGTCCAATTCGACGCTCGCTGGGAATCTGTCCTCCCACAATTCCACGGCCGATGGAAACAGAAAGGAGTGGGGAGCACCTTCCGTCTTTTCAATGGTCATCTTCGCCCTCACCTTCCTATTGGGCGTCCCGGGCAACGGAGCAGTCATCTGGGTGATGGGCTTCAAGATGAAGAGTAAGGTCCACACGGTGTGTTTCCTGTGTCTGGCTATGGCTGACCTGATCTTTTGCCTGTCTCTTCCCTTCCGCATGGCCAACATCTCCCTGACCTACTCTGGGTACAAACCCTACTTTTCCGGGAAGTTTATTGGAATCCTGATGGTCATGAACACATCCACCAGCATATACCTGTTATGTCTGATCAGCATATGCCGCTGCCTGGCGATTACCCGGCCCATTTGGTTCCAGCAACATGTGAGCCTCAAATGGATGCGTGCAGCCTGCTTCGGAGCCTGGATCCTAGCCTTCTTCATGTGCCTGCCCGCCCTCCTGATTCGGGATTTGAAGAAGGCATTGACCGTGTTGGAGCCATTTTGGTTTGTTTTCATCTTCAGCCTCCCCTTTGTAATCATGATCACCTGCTACTCCCTGGCTGGCTGCAGGCTGCAAAGGGACAGTTTCGCGAAATCTCAGAAACCTATCCGCCTCATCATCACCGTTGTCGTCACATTCATGATCTGTTGGACCCCCTACATGGTCAACGAACTCGTATTAACCTTCTCCACACCGATCAGCCGGGCCTGGTCGTTATTCACTGTAGCCCTGGCCTGCTTGAACAGTGCCCTCAACCCCTTTCTCTATGTCTTCGTTAGCGGCAAATTCCGTCAGATCTTCAGTCGCTCCTTCCTCACCTCGCTCCGTCTGGCCTTCGCCGAGCAGAGGTTAGAATTAGAGACCCAGATCCAGATCCTCAGAACATAGAACATAGACCATTAGTCCAACAATGTACCGTATCAATTTAATCAGTCGATACTTAGTGAATTAACCTAATCCCTTCTGCCTACACAACGAGGATATCCTTCCTCTATGCCCATTCTACCTATCTAAACGTCTCTTAAAGATCTCTAACCTATCTACTCTCACCACCGTTCCAGGCAGGGTATACCAGGCACAGACAACTGTCTGTGTCAATAACATGGCCTTTGTACCTTCTTCGGAATTACGCCTTCTCACTTTCAATGGACGTCCTCTGGTGTTAGACATTTCAACACCGGGAAACATACTGAATATCCATGCCTTTCATGATCTTCTAAACCTCATCCCGCAACCCCAGTGAAAATAACCCAAGTGTGTTCAACCTCTCGTAGTAGACGATGCTCTCGAATGCAGTCAGCATTCTGGTAAATCTCCTCTGCACCCTCTGCAAACCCTCGACATCTTTCCTGCAATGGGCGACCAGAACTGTATACACCTCTTTCACCAAGTAGTCTCCATGTTCCTATGATCTCTTTCCTTACAAGTCATTTTCACCCATAGAAATGGATGATTTTTATCGTATCCTTCTCTGTAAACTCTAAACAGACTGTCGTGCGTGAAAATCCCATTAAATCAGCACTTTTTAAAATACACAAAACAATCTGACTGGTGTGAACTATCTTTTGCGGTTAGAGTCACTTAGATCACATTTCTTCCCCATTCTGATGTTTGGTCTGAACAACAACTGAATCTCTTGACCATGTCTGCATGTTTTCATGCATTGCGTTGCTGCCATATGATTAGATCTTTGCATTAACGAGCAGGTATGCAGGTGTACCTAATAAAGTGGCTTAATGAGTTGTAAAGTTTCTAAGTATCAAAATAATACCATAAAGAGCAGGATATAGTAAAACAAAATCGAAATTAAATCAATATTTGCTGTTACCACACTCTGCCTTTAAAGCTCCATCACTTCTCTTACTTCCACCTGTCGTGGTGTTTTATAAGAATATAGGCTGGTAGGTTGTCCCAAATATCTTGGAGAACTTGCCACAGAACTTGGCTGTCTCGCTTGGTTTATGTTTCTCCAGATAATCCCAGACGGCCTCGCAGATGTTGTGAACAAATCCCTCTGGAGAAAATGCCATCTAAAACCACTCATAAAAAATCTAGCATGCCGAGGACATTGGCCCAGTACTTGCTGGATCCTTTCATAGACATCTTCACGGTGCACACCTCAAGCAAACCCATGTGTCTTTTACAAACCTGATAACCCACCTATTTGCATGTCCATCCATGCTATTGATATATATCACAACCAAAATTCCCAGCACTGTTCTGTGCGGAAAACCGCTGGTCGCTGAATTATAGTCAGAATAACTCCTACCCACGCCCCACCTTCTATGACCATGCCAAAGTTGAATCCAGGGAACAAAGTCGCTGTTGATTCCGTCCATAATTCCGCTGTATTTGAAAGATTGGCGCCCTCTAGAGGTGCAATACACTCCTGTGTATATACTGTATACCACTTCCTGCAAGCAGGGAGCTTTTTTCTATCTTTCTATATGAAGCACACAGGAGATAAGATCTCAGTTCATTCTTTATTTGCCTTTAAAACAGCAATACCTGTCAGTCTTAAACTTTTAGCAGTTTTAATAAAACTTCCGTGGACATATTTTGAAGAAAATTCACGTTTATGCTCTTTTATTTTGAGAACATATACCATATTGTACCATCAATTAACTTGCATGCCACATTCCCAACAACTGAAAATCACTGAACGATGCCACAGCAGTGTTCAGGGACGGCATTGGGAAATACAAACATGTCAAGGGTAAAATAGTGTTGAAAGAAAATGCCACGCCCAAGTTTTACAAATCCAATCTGGTTCCTTATACAATCCATTTCAAAGTGGACAGTGAGCTAGATGATATGGAGGCTGAAGGCATTCGACCAAGGTTGAGTGCAGCCTGTGAGCAACACCAGCGGTCCTTCGACTCAAGGGATTTGAACTTGCCAGGATCTGTGGTGATTTGAAGACCACATGATAAGACATAGGAGCAGAATTAGGCCATTTGGCCCATCAAGTCTGCTCCACTATTCAATCATGCTGATCCTTTTTTTTTCCCTTCCTCAGCCCCACTCCCCGGCCTTCTCCCCGTAACCTTTGATGCCATGTCCAATCAAGAACCTATCAAGCTCTGACTTAAATGCACCCAACCACCTGGCCTCCACAGCTGTCTGTGGTAATAAGTTCCAAAACTTCACCACTTTCCGGCTGAAAACATTTCTCCACATCTCTATTTTAAATGGATGCCCTTCTACCCTGAGGTTGTGCCCTCTTGTCCTAGACTCCCCCAACATGCGAAACCTCCTAAGAACGCACACAAACTGCTAGAGGAACTCAGCATGACAGGCTGCATCTATGGAAAAAAAAACAGCAGACGAAGTTTTGCGCTCAGACCCTTCGGCAGGACTGGGGAGAGAGAAAAAAAAGATGAAGGGTGATTTTAAAAGGTGGGCGAGCGGAGAGAGAAACACAAGGTGATAGGGGAAACCGGGAGAGGCAGAAATGATTGGTGAATGAGACACGGGGCTGGCGAAGGGAGGAGTCTGATAGGAGAGGAGAGAAGGCAATGGAAGAAAGAAAAGAGGGGACACCAGAGTGAGGCGATTGGCTGGTGAGAGAAGGAAAAGGGAATGGGTAATAGTGAAGGGTGGGTTCATTACCATAAGGGGGCAGGGGGTGGTTGAAGGATAACATCAGGTTGGAGGTTACTCAGACGGAATGTAAGGTATTCCTCCAACTTGTGTGTGCCCTCATCGCAACAGTACAGGAGGCCATGGACTGGCATATCAGAATGGAAATGCAAAATGGAATTAAAATGGGTGGCCACACGAGACAGGGTTGTACATGGCCATCGCTACTCTTCGCATTATATCTGGCACCATTAGCTCAATACATCAGACAAAATGAAGATATCCGGGAAATTACTATTAAAGGGATAGAGCACAAATTGGCCTGTTATGCGGATGACATTTTGTTCTATCTCGGGCAACCAACAAACCCTTTACCTAATTTGATACAATCCTTTGAGCAATATGGCCAATTATCAGGATACAAGATCAACATTGATAAAACACAACTACTTTCATATAACTATAGCCCACCAAGAGAAAATGAAAGCAGATATCCTTGAGCACGGCAAACAGAGTTTGTCAAATAGTTGGGCATCATTATGCCAAAAGATTTGACAAAATTATCAGTATGCAAGTATCAGCCTATATAGAAAAAAATTAAGCAAGATATAACAAGATGGAATCAAATTCCTTTTCTTGGTCTCAGTTCATGGATTAAACCCATTAAAATGAATACACTGCCCAGACTACTACATCTCTTTCAGATCATACCAATACAGATTAACCAAAATCAATTTAATGAATGGAACAAGATGCTCTCAAGATATATATGGCAAGGAAAAAGCCTAGAGCTCGTCTCAAAACTTTGAAATTAGCCAAGGAAAAGGGGGGATGGGTCCTAACTTCTCTTAGAGATTATTATTTTGCAGCACAGTTGAGAGCTGTGATATGCTGGTGTAACCCATCATATGACGCTCAATGGAAAAAATTGAGCAGAGGATACTTTCCATCCCCACATAGGCAATGTTGGCTGATAACAACCTACAAATTTACATCAATACTATTGATAACCCGTGGGTGAAATGGACTCTTAAAATATGGAAAACTATTCTAAAAGAATATAACCTAGAGAGAGACATTGCAATTCTTAAATGGTGTGCATATGACTCAGAGTTTACACGGAATAAACTGGATGCTAGATTTAAGGACTGGACAGCTAAAGGAACACTGTTCTGATTTGAAATACTCAAAGAAAAACACTTGTTAGAAAAAAAGACTTTTATCTGTATTTACAGATGAGACAGTATGTTAATAGGACGGTTAAAAATGTAACCAAGGCAAGTACTTGTCTGATAGAGTTATTTAGAAAAGCATATAATTCAGACAATGGTAGTGTAATCATCTCAAGCGTGTAAGTAAGGGTTTGTCAAATCTTAAAACACATTCGACTTCATATATTAAAACAAAATGTGAGAAGGAAGGAGGGATAATAATATCTAAGGAAGAGTGGACAATAATATGGAGGTATCAATGGAAGTGTACCAGTTCAGAGAATTGGAGAGAGTTCGGGTGGAAAAACTTGATCAGATATTTTATTACACCCTCTCAGAAATCCCATTATGATAGTAACATCCCTGTTTGCTAGAGAAGTTGTGGAAATCAATATGCAAACCATTATCATATTTTCTGGAAATGCCCCGTTATCAAAGACCATTGGAGTGGGATATATAATGCCCTGCAAGACATCTTTAAGTGTGAAATACCCTTAGAGAGTAAGACCACATATTTTGGTTATATACCTCAAGAATGGTTGAAAGAAGATAAATATTTAATGAATATACCGCTGGTGGCTGGTAGAAAGGCCCTTACCAGGAAATAACTATCACAGGAGAACCCAACTTTAAATGTATGGATGAAAATTACAATGGACATTTACAAAATGGAGAAGAAAACAGCATCTGTTAATCATAAGTTGGAACAGTTTGATTCATACTGGGGAAAATGGTTTAACTACATGACACCTGTCATGTACCCCGTGACGGGGAAAGAACCAGCAGAAATAGAAAACACCGTGGATTCTGGTATTGCTCTAAACTAATGCTATTTATTAATAACTACGCAATACAGTAATATAAATGTCGATATATCAAACATGTTAGCAATGATTTTGTGTGTGTGTGTTTGTGTGTGTGTGTGCGTGTGTGGAAATAGGAAACCCAAGCTTCTTCAAGCCTCGGGATAAATGGATACAGTCTTACGATGATGAGTAAGGTTCAGTTCAATTCGTGGTACTGAGTCGAGTAGTGATGGGGAGAGAGAGGGGCAGAGCTTTGAGTCCTCAGGTAAGCTGACGCCGTCGATCAAAGTCCCATTGTCCTCCGACATCCTTTGAAAGTCGCTGACTCTGACCACAACAAAGGGGGCCGTTCTTCTGTGGTGGAATTATTAACCAAGGCGAGGTTGGACAGACGAATAACTCCCCACCGGTCACACCCTTTTCACACAGCGAGAGCCACTGATCGATTCTCCTGATCGATCCTCCAAAACCTACCTTTTCTGTGGGCACAACAAAGCTCATCCAGTGTCCAAAACCACGTGTCTGTAGGTCCATCGGCGGACCTCCTGTTTATCTTCCCATGCTGAACACCAGCTGTCCATCAAATAACGGCGCGCTCGGTCTCCATGGCGACCCATGAGCTGCTCTTTGCTCTTTCTCTGCAAAAAACTCACAAGCCGGCAATGTCCTTGTATATTCAAAACAAGCTTGCAGAGAAACCATAACATCATCTCCAGGCAGTCTTTGCCTCTCTCTCTCTCTCCCTTAATAACAAGATGTCCGGTGTTGAACAACAACTCCCTCTCTCTTTTCAAAAACACAGCTCACTGGAGTAATTCAGGACCTCGTCACATCCCCTTCCTTTTAGGAAAAAATTTGACGAAGGCAAAATTTTTAGTTTAAATGTAAATTACAGATTTTGAAACAATACATATATAATCATCAGATAACAGAGCAAAAACGTGTGCCATTTCTAACTTAACATCTGGATAAACAATCAGCTATAATGTTGTCAGTACCTTTCACATAGTTGATTTTTAAGTCATACTCTTGCAATATCAGACTCCATTTTAATAACCTTTTATTCTTATCCTTCATTTTAGTTAGAAACACCAACGGATTGTGATCCGTGTAAACCACCAGTGCTCTCTGGGAAGGACAAACATAGGCTTCAAAATGTTGTAAAGCCAGAATAAGTGATAGCAACTCCTATTCAACAGTGGAATAGCTTTTCTGATGCACATTAAATTTCTTTGAGAAATAAGCTACTGGATATTCAATGTCATCCACACCCTTCTGTAACAGTACTGCCCCAGCAGCTTCATCACTAGCGTCTGTTGCTACAGAGAATGGTTTTGAAAACTCAGGTGCTTGGAGCACAGGATGATAACACATGATGGTTTTCAGACGTTCAAATCTTTCACTCTTCCCTAGGAGTACGTTAGGGGGGAGAGCGATGTCTGCGAAGTTCGTACAAAACTTTCGGTAATACTCAACCATTCCCAAAAACCTTCTCAAAGCTTTCTTGCCAGTCTGAACATGAACCTCAGCAACAGCTTGAACCTTGGCCTGTACAGAGCCAGTTGGTCCTGGCCTATTACATAGCCCAGATATGGAACTGTGGCATGGCCAAGCTCACTTTTGGCGAGGTTTACAGTGAGATTTGCCTTGGACAGCCGTTCAAACAGTTTTTCTACAGCTGCAATATACTCATCCCACGTGTCATTCCAGACCACTAAATCATTGATATAAGCCCCTGTGTTTTCCAAACCTCTAATCACAGAATTGATCATTCTTTGAAATGTCCCTGGAGTATTTTTAATCCCGAAGGGTAAAACATTGTACTCATACAATCCAGATGGTGTAACAAATGCAGATATTTCTTTAGCCCTTTCAGTTAAAGGAACACACCAGTAACCTTTCAACAGATCAATCCTAGTAAGGCATTTAGCCTTCCCCACTCTGTCAATACAGTCATTCACTCTTGGGATGGGATAGCATCTGTCTTAGTTGCTGCATTAACTTTCCTGTAATCAGTGCAGAATCTCATTCCCCCGTCCGGTTTAGGGACAATCACCCACGGTGACGGCCAGTCTGAAGTGGTTGGCCTAATCATGCTGGCTGTTAGCATGTATCCAATTTCTTGTTCAACCGTTTTATTTTTGTCTTGGTTCATTCTGTAAGGGTGCTGCTTAATGGAATCAACTTCATCTACAATTATGTCATGCACCACAGCTGTACTCGGCCTTGAAATGTCAGGGAATACATCTTTATACTTGTTAATTAAGCTCTTCAGTTGTTTTAGTTGCCTTGACTGCAAATGTTAAATCTTCACACCAAGATTTTTCAAAACATCAGAATTTCTGAGTCTTGTGGAAACTAAAGGGAGTTCTAGTATTCCAGTACCAGACAGCCCTATCTCTTCTGTTGTCATAACGGTACTCACAGGTGTGGGTTCGGGGTCATGATAACCCTTGAGCATATCTACGTGGACGAGCTGTGCAGCCTTTCTCCATCGATCAGAGGTCCTAATAACATCATTCAAACAATCAATTTTCTCAATTATCGCTGGAAGGAAGTTGGTTAGGAGAGGGTAACAGCTTTAAAACCCTTTCTGCAGCACAATATCTCTGGTCGCCCCGCTCTTCTGTTATACCCCTGTTTCATGCTTATCTAAGAGTGCTTCAAATTCTGCCTCACAAGGTCACACGTCTTGTTAAGTTTGTCGCTGAATTCATAAACATAACTAAGCACGCTCATACTTACATTCTGATCTGACCATTGCTCTCTGAGTAGGGTCAAAGTGCTTAGCTCTCAACTCTTTAACTATCCCCTGGAATGTTCTCAAAGTATCGTTACTACCCTGGTCAGAAAGGATGTCTTCAGGTAGACCTACCGGTGTGAAAAATTTTATAAGGGTTTTTACCACAGTCTTGCAAGAGTTCACAACCTCCTTTCTTAAATTAGGCCGGTAGAATTCCTTCATAATCCTATTTACTGTCTTCGTCACTCCAAAGAGTCCACTTAAAGGCATACTATGAGCCATGTTTAAAATCTCAGCCCTGTAAACTTTCGGGACCACAACTTGATGTTTAATGACCCAATCCTCACTTGCAGGCACAGTAAGTGGTCTCCACTTCCTCAGTAACACCCCATTCTTAAGCTGATATCCTACTGACTCTCTCTGAACCTCCTCTCCTGTGAGAGCTGTCTCTTTTAACGCAGAAATTTCAGAATCTCGACTTTGTTCTGCTATAAATTCATCCCTGGAAAGGACAAACCTTTCTCATCCTCCTGGCTACCCAAATCCTGATGTAACATGGAAGGTGGGAAAGTTTCTGACAGATTCCCACAAATTAAAACCCTGTCTTTGCTAACTGCATCAGCAGCCTTTTTAAACATGCTTCGAGTCACTGCGCATGTGATGTTCACATCAGTATCTGTGTGTGTGTCATCAGCCACAAGATTGTTTGTTAGCTGTACTGCTGAATAAACTTTACCCTGGATAGGTGCCAATCTATCTCTTATGTTTAACAAACTCAGTACCATCACTAAGCTTACGAAGACCATGTTCACATTTTGAAAATTTCCAAACAACCCATCGATTCTGTTTCTTCGACTTTTACTTCGATTTGTCTCCATTGTAACCCAGTCAGGTGGTCTCTCAAAACCAAAACAATCTTTTTCTCTTCGCATAGCAATCGGAAAAAAACAGCTTTACAGCTGTTTACTTCTAGATGCGAAAACAAAATTCAACAAAGTTTCACATACTTTTTTAAACAGGCCTTTGTCCTGCAAGCAGGGCCAAAGGTCGCGAAACCAGTCCAAACTTCGCAAGTTCTTTGTTTAAAAATCCTAAAACAGCACCTTCCCCATATTTCCAATGAAAATCACATCACCAGCTTTCAACTCATCATCAGCTTTCAGAACACCTTCTAACATTCTAGGATTCTGACTGAGAATCCTCAATTTCCTCTGGCACCAAGGTTAACCCTTCATTCATTGAACCAAGTCCATCTGGCACAAAAAAATACTGCATTCCTTTTCAACCGAGTCAAACACCTCAGACCTCAACTGAGTTTCAACACAAGGTTCAACACCCTGGAAATGTACAGGTGCTTCAACAACCTGGACACAGGCAATCGGGAGAGCTGCCTCTTCCAGGCTTTCAATTCCAGTCCAAGTTTCAAATTCCAGGTTCCCTTGATCCTCCCAGCTACTCTCTGGGAAACTCCCATCCGGAGTAAACTCAACCTTGCGGTTTAAAACAACCTCGTCTGCTAACCTAGCAGACTCCCGCAAGGTAGTGATATCCTTTTCATCTCGGTATGCCCTTACATCATCAGGACCGCACCTCTTAAAGTCTTCAATTAAGACCAAATCTTTCAAGCTGTCCAACCTCTCAGTTATCCTTTCCGATGTATACCAGCGATTGAAGTACATAAATTTCTCCCCACGGTCTTCCATGCGGTCCTCACATTGCCATTTCTCTCTCTCGAACTGCCTCTGTTTTTCTGCCCCTTTTCTCTCCAATTTAAGTCTCTCTAACTTCATTTGTTCCGGTCGCAACTGGATCTCCTCTTTACCTAACAGAAAAGTTTTTAACTCCTCTTCACTAAATTGCTTCGTAGAAATATAGTGCTCCACTATTATCCTTCGGAGTTCCACCTTCGTCATACCCTTCTGTGCCTCCCTAAGTTTCAATTATGGATAACTCTGAACATCCTCTACATAGCACCATCCAGAGACAGAGAAGCAGTTTCAGCGACAGGTTACTATCGATGCAATGCTCCTCAGACAGGATGAAGAGGTCAATACTCCCCAATGCCATTAGGCTTTACAATTCTACCGCCAGGACTTAAGAACCTTTTAAAAGCTATTATTAATGCTTTTTGAGATAGTGATTTAGATGTATATCATATTTTTTTACTGAGTTAAGTATTGTATGTAATTAGTTTTGCTACAACAAGTGTATGGGACATTGGAAAAAAGTTGAATTTCCCCATGGGGATGAATAAAGTATCTATCTATCTATCTATCTATCTATCTATCTATCTATCTATCTATCTATCTATCTATCTATCTATGTATTAACATCTTCCCACAACTCATCCTTTTTAGCTTTCTTTAAGCCCGCAGGGTCTGGTGTTGCCAGAAAATTTTCAACATCCATTTCTGCTGTTTTTCCACACATGCAAATCAAAAGGGATTGTCCCCAATCAATTTAAACAAGCCCCACAACCAATTTGTTCATATCCCGGACGCAGGCCCCAATTTTGTCACGTACCCCGTGACGGATGAAAGAACCAGCAGAAATAGAAAACACCGTGGAGTCTGGTATTGCGATAAACTAATGTTATTTATTAGTAACTACGCAATACAGTAATATAAATGCCGATATATCAAACAGATTAGCAATGATTGTGTGTGTGTGTGTGTGTGTGTGTGTGTGTGTGTGTGTGTGTGTGTGTGTGTGTGTGTGTGTGTGTGTGTGTGTGTGTGTGTGTGTGTGTGTGTGTGTGTGCGTGCGTGCGTGCGTGTGTGTGTAAATTGGAAAACCAAGCTTCTTCAAGCCTAGGGGTAAATGGATACAGTCATACGATGATGAGTAAGTTTCAGTTCAGTTCGTTGTATTGAGTCGAGTAGTGATGGGGGGAGAGAGAGAGAGAGAGAGAGAGAGAGAGAGAGAGAGAGAGAGAGAGAGAGAGAGAGAGAGGGAGAGTTTTGCGTCTTCAGATAAGCTGACGCCGTCGATCAAAGTCCTTTTGTCCTCCGAAGTCACCGACTGTGGCCACTACAAAGGGGACCGTTCTTCTGTGGTGGAATTATTAGCCTTGGAGAGTGTTGGACACACGAATAACTCCCCAGCGGTCACACCCTTTTCACACTGCGAGAGCCACTGATCGATTCTTCTGATCGATCTTCCAAAACCCACCTTTTCTGTGGGCACAACAAAGCTCATCCAGTGTCCAAAACCATATGTCTGTAGGTCCATCGGCGGACCTCCTGTTTATCTTCCCATGCTGAACACCAGCTGTCCATCAAATAACGCCGCCCTCGGTCACCATGGCGACCCATGAGCTGCTCTTTGCTCTCTCTCCCTGCAAAAACTCACAAGCAGGCAATGTCCTTGTATATTCAAAACAAGCTTGCAGAGAAACCATAACACCATCTCCAGGCAGTCTTTGCCTCTCTCTCTCTCTCCCTTAATAACAAGATGCCCGGTATTGAACAACAACTCCCTCTCTCTTTTCAAAAACACAGTTCACAGGGGTAATTCAGGGCCTCGTCACACTCCTCATAGGCCTGATTTTATTCTCACAAGTCAATGAATATGTTGTGAAAAAAAGATCACTCCCTACTTTGTACATAATTTTCTTATTTCAATAGTTCTTTCTCTCCTCTCCTTTCTGTAAATGTATACCTCAGATAATTTTAATGTGGAGATTTGTGACAAATATGATTATATGATATATATATGTACAGTATCTGAAATACATCTTATGGAAATGATTGTTTGATGAATAAAAATAAATTACAAAAAAAAATAATAGGTGGCCACTGGGAAATCCCACTTCATCTGGGGGACGGAGTGCAGGTGAGGCGTCGCTTCACCTGTGAGTCTATGGCGTAATATACTGTGTCCGGTGCTCCCAGTGTGGCCTCCTGTATATCGGTGAGACCTGACGTAGATTGAGAGACCGCTTCGCCAAACACCTACGCTCGGCTAAATTCCCCTTTTCCATTTTCCATATTCTGTATTTTGCATTGATTTCCTTCAGTTTTTCGGTGTTTCTTTCTTGTGGCCGATTGGCAGAGGGGGCTGACCTGTTAACTTTTGTGTGTAAGAGGCAGTGTTGGGGGAATTTGGTGCCACTGTCCCTGTTCTTTTCTGCGAGTGAGGGTTCAAAACGTCATGTGTAGGGGGACTTTGGTTGTTATTGGGGCTGTTTTTTTACTGCGGACGAGAGGTGATTTGGGGGTCTGCGAGTTTTGTTTCTTTTCTTTCAAGACAAGTTAATTCACTTTCTATTTTCATTTCGACCATAACTGCTGGTACAGTACACAGTAAAAACAAGATAACGTTTTTTCAGGACCCTGGTGCTACATGAAACAATACAAAAACTACACCGAACTACGTAAAACATCAGAAAAACTACACTAGACTACAGACCTACCCAGGCCTGCATAAAGTACACAAAACAGTGCAGGCATTACAATAAATAATAAACAGGGCAATAGGGCAGTAAGGTGTCAGTCCAGGCTCTGGGTATTGAGGAGTCTGATAGCTTGGGTGAAGAAACTGTTACATTGTCTGGTCGTGAGAGCCCGAATGCTGCGGAGCCTTCTCCCAGACGGCAAGAGGGAGAAGAGATTGTATGAGGGGTCCTTCATAACGCTGTTTACATTGCCAATGCAGTGTGTGGTGTAAATATCTGTAATGGCGGGAAGAGAGATCCCAATGAGCTTCTCAGCTGACCTCCCTATCCGCTGCAAGGTCCTGCGATCCGAGATGGAAAAATGTCCGAACCAGGCAGTGACACAGCTGCTCAGGATGCTCTCAATACAACCCCTGTAGAATGTGGTGAGGATGGGGGTTGGGAGATGGACTTTCCTCAGCCTTCACAGAAGGCATAGACGCTGCTGGGCTTTCTTTGCTATGGAGCTGTTGATGAGGGACCAGATGAGATTCTCCGCCAGGTGAACACTAAAAATTTGGTGCTCTTAACTATCTCTACCGAGGAGCCGTCGATGTTCAGCGGAGAATGGTCGCTCTGTGCCCTCCTGAAGTCAACAACCATCTCTTTTGTTTTGTTCACATTAAGAGACAGGTTGTTGGCTCTGCACCAGTCCATTAGCCGCTGCACCTCCTCTCTGTAAGCTGACTCATCGTTCTTGCTGATGAGACCCACCACGGTCGTGTCATCGGCGAACTTGATGATATGGTTCCAGCTGTGTGTTGCAGCACAGTTATGGGTCAGCAGACTGAACAGCAATGGACTGAGCACACAGCCCTGGGGGCCCCCCGTGCTCAGTGTGATGGTGTTGGAGATGCTGCTCCCGATCCGGACTGACTGAGGTCTCCCAGTCAGAAAGTCTAGGATCCAGTTGCAGAGGGAGGTGTTCAGGCCCAGTAGGCTCAGCTTTCCAATCAGTTTCTGAGGGATGATTGTGTTGAATGCTGAACTAAAGTCTATGAACAGCATCGGAACGTATATGTTTTTTTTCTCCCGGTGGGTTAGGGCCAGGTGGAGGGTGGTGGCAATGGCGTCGTCTGTTGAGCGGTTGGGACGGTACGCAAACTGCAGGGGGTCCAGTGAGGGGGGCAGCAGGTTCTTGATATGCCTCATGACAAGCCTGCCGAAACACTTTTTGACGATGGATGAAAGTGCAACGGGACGGTAGTCATTTAGGCAGGACACTGAAGACTCCTTCGGCACGGGGACGATGGTGGCGGCCTTGAAGCACGTTGGAACGACGGCGCTGCTCAGGGAGATGTTGAAGATGTCAGTGAAAACATCTGCTAACTGGTCTGCACATCCTCTAAGCACTCTACCAGGGATGTTGTCTGGTCCAGCAGCCTTCCGTGGGTTGACCCTGCACAGGGTTCTTCTCACATCGGCCACGGTGAGACACAGCACTTGGTCATTTGGAAGAGGGGTGGACTTCCTCGCCGCCATATCATTTTGCGCCTCAAAACGAGCGTAGAAGTTGTTCAGTGCATCTGGGAGGGAGGCATCACGCACACAGTCAGGCGATGTTGTCCTGTAGCCGGTGATGTCCTGAATGCCCTTCCACATGCGCCACGTGTCGCCGCTGTCCTGGAAGTGACTGTGGATTAGCTGAGCCTGTGCACGCTTTGCCCCTCTGATGGCCCGGTACAGTTTGGCCCTTGCTGTTGTTAGGGCTGCCTTGTTGCCTGCTCTGAAGGCGGAGTCACGGGTCCTCAGCAGCGCATGTACCTCCGCGGTCATCCATGGCTTCTTGTTAGCGCGTGTAGTGATGGTCTTGAATACAGTAACATCATCAATGCACTTGCTGATGTAGCTGGTCACTGATGCTGTGTATCCTTTAAGTTGGTAGAGTCGCCATCGGTTGCAGCCTCCCTGAACATGTGCCAGTCAGTGTGCTCAAAGCAGTCTTGAAGAGCAGAAATGGCTCCTGCTGGCCAGGTTTTCACCTGCTTCTGAACTGGTCTTGAGCGCCTCATGAGCGGTCTGTCTGCTGGGATTAGCATAACAGAGACATGGTCTGTGTAACCGAGGTGAGGACGGGGCTCTGCCCGGTACGCGTCGGGTATGTTTGTGTAAACAAGGACCAACGTGTTCTGCCTCTCGTTGCAAAGTCCACATACTGATGGCATTTGGCAGCACTGACTTGAAGTTCGCGTGGTTAAAATCTCTGTCGATAATAAACAGACCATCAGGATGTGTGTTCTGCGGTTCGCTAATAGCCCCATACAGTTCACAGAGCACCTCCTTAGCATCAGCGCTGGGGGGAATGTAGACACCGAATATCAGGACTGTGGTGAATTCCCGTGGTAAATAACATGGTCTGCAACTAACAGCCACAAACTCCACTAACTATGAACAGTATCTGGAAGCCAGCACAGATCTCTTGCACCTTTCCGTATTGATGTAAACACACAAGCCACCACCGCTAGTCTTACCGGACAGAGCAGCATCCCTGTCCTCTCGAAACAATGCGAGCCCATCCAGCTGAATGGCGGCGTCCGCAACTCCATCAGTGAGCCATGTATTTGTGAAAACATACGCACAGCAGACTCTGTACTCCCGCCGAGTATTTCGTTGAAGTCATGTAGTCCAATTTATTGACCAGGGGGCGGACATTGGAGAGCAGAATGGACGGGAGAGCCGGCCGGCTCGGGTCTGCTTTTTGCCTGGCACGGACCCCTGCCCGCTAGCCTCGCTTCCGCTTCTTCCCACATCGCTTACAACGTCCCCACCTCGGGCCACCAGCATCAGGCGACTCCGAGGACCGTAGGCCCGATCCCCTCGGCAAGCCGAGGTCGCGTAATTTAACCCGCAGATCTTCATGAAGGTTTGTTTTTTTGGGCGATCTCTGTACTGTAGCAGTATCTGGCTCTGTTATCCATGTGCCCTAATCAAAAATTGTGCCTCAAAATTAAATTTAAAAATTAAAGTAACACCAGGTCTGGAAGGTCGCTGCTGCCGTGCTGCGCCGCCGCTACTGCTTTTTCGTGCCGGTTGGGGTGGGGGGAGTTGATGTGTTTCCTTTCATCAACACCCATGGTCTTTCTGTATTTAATGGCTGTCCGGAGTAGACAAATATCAAGGTCGTATCATACATGTGCACTTTGACAATAAAAATTAACCTTTGAACTCTCCCCACTATCAAGGACATCTTCAAGAGGGCGGCATTCATCATTAAAAACTCTCACCACCTGGGTATACCTCCAGGGTATCCGCTCCGTTGCGAAAGATCTTGGGGAATGTGTAATTTAAGGACTCTATCAGGAGCACATGCGCTGTAGCTCACGAGCGCCTTGTCAATGCTGCAGCCTTCTGGGAGTTGTAGTTTCTCTCTTGTTGCAAGCCTCTCATTGATTTATGTACGTTAAACCTGAAATGCCAAGTAATCCTTCAAAATTTCCTTTCACTTCTTTGTCAGATCCAACAAGGACAGTATATGTTCCCCATCGCTAATTGCATTCAAAAAAGCTGGGAGTCATGCCACACCCTTTAATCGCCAGTTTGTTGAAACGGGCTGCAGGGTTCAGAGCCAGTGACGGTGAGCGATGTGATTCCAAATTGACACCTTCTTGAATTCTATAGAGTTACCCACTTTAAGCGAAGAACAAAATAGAACGATGACTGCTGACATAACTGAAGTTGAATTAAAAGCTGCAATTAGTAGACAAATTAAGCAAGTCACCAGGATCAGATGGGTATATGGCAGAGTGGTACAATGAATTTAAAACTGAATTAATTCCTGTTTTACTCCCCACAATGAACTGGGCTCTAAAAAAGGCACAAATGCCACCCAGTTGGAAGGAAGTGATAATCTCAGCTATACCGAAAGAAGGCAAGAATAACATGGAATGCGGGTCATTTAGACCAATATCCGTTCTTAATGTAGATTATAGGTTATTTACCTCCATCATTGCCAAACGATTGGAGGAGCTTCTACCCATACTGATGCGTAACGATCAGACAGGTTTTATACGACAACGCCAGACACAAGACAATATATGGACACTTCACATTATGGATCATATACAAAAAAATAAAATCGAAGCAATAGTGATAAGCGTGGACGCTGAAAAAGCATTTGATTCGGTTAATTAGAATTTTCTTTACAAGAGCTTTGCATAAATTTGGTTTCCAAGACACAATTATTAAAACTATACAGACACTATATGACAATCCTACTGCTAGGATTAAAATCAATGGATATTTATAAAATCGCCTTACCTTAGAATGGGGCATGAGACAGGGTTGTTCATGGTCACCACTACTCTTCGCGTTATATCTGGAAGTATTAGCTCAAATAATCAGACAAAACGAAGATATCAGGGGGATTACTATTAAAGGGACAAAGCATAAATTGGCTTGTTATGCAGATGACATTTTGATCTATCTAGGGCAACCAACATACCCTTTATCTAAATTGATGCAATCCTTTGGACAATATGGCCAATTATCAGGATACAAGATCAACATAGATAAAACCCAATTACTTTCATATTACTATAGCCCACCAAGAGAAATTGAAAGTAGATACCCCTGGGCATGGCACACAGAGACTTTCAAATATTGGGCATCATTATGCCAAAAGATTTGACAAAATTATCAGAATGTAATTATCAGCCTTTATATAAAAAAATTAAGGAAAATATGGCAAGATAGAACCTGATTTCTTTTTTCAGTCTCAGTTCAAGGATTGAGTCTTTTAAAATGAATATACTGCCCAGACTGTTGTATCTCTTTCAGACCCTACCAATAATGATTAACCAATATCAATTCAATGAATGGAGCAAGATGTTATCAAGTTATATTTGGCAAGGTAAAAGGCCTAGAGTTCGTCTCAAAACTTTGGATTAGCAAAGGGAAAGGGGGGATGGGGCCTACCTTCTCTTAGAGATTATTATTTTGCAGCACAGTTGAGAGCTGTGATATGTTGGTGCAACCCATCATATGACGCTCAAAGTAAAAACATTGAGGAGCGGGTACTTCCCATCCCCATACAAGCAATTTTGGTTGATAACAACCTGCAACGGTACATAAATACTATTGATAACCCATGGGTGAAATTGACTCTTAAAATATGGAAAACTACTATAAAAGAATATAATCTAGAGGGAGATATTGCAATTCTTAAATGGTGTGCATATGACTCGGATTTCACACCAAATAAATTGGATGCTAGATTTAAGGACTGGTCAGCTAAAGGAATAACAGTTCTTTGCAACATAATGAAAGAAGAAACACTGTTCAGTTTTGAAATGCTTAAAGAGAAACACTTATTAGAAAAATAAGATTTTTATCGGTATTTACAGATGCGACAATATGTTAATAAGACGCTTAAAAATGTAACCAAGGTAAGTACATGTTTGATAGAGCTATTTTGAAAAGCATATAATTCAGATAATGGTAATAGAATCATTTCAATCATGTATAAGGGGTTGTCAAATCTTAAAACACATTCGTCTTCATACATTAAAACAAAATGGGAGAAGGAAGGAGGGATAATGGACAACAATATGAAGGTATCAATGGAAGTATACCAGTTCACAGAAATAGAGGGAGTTTGGATGGAAAAACTTGATAAGATATTTTATTACACCCTCTCAGAAATCCCATTATGATAGTAACCTCCCTGTTTGCTGGAGAAATTGTGGAAATCAAAATGCAAATCATTATCATATTTTTTGGGATTGCCCTGTTATTAAAAACTATTGGAGGGGGATACACAATGCCCTACAAGACATCTTTAAATGTGAAATACCCTTAGAGAGTAAGACCATATATTTTGGATATATACCTCAAGAATGGTTGAAAAGAGATAAATATTTAATGAATATACTGTTGGTGGCTGGTAAAAAGACTCTTACTAGGAAATGGCTATCACAAGAGAGCCCAACTTTAAATACATGGATGGAAATTACAATAGACATTTACAAAATGGGAAGATAACAGTATCTGTTAATCATAAGTTGGAACAATTTGATTCATACTGGGAAAAATGGTTTAACTACATAATGCCTCATAGGCCTGATTTTATGCTCACAAATCAATGAATCTGTTGTAAAAAAAATCACTCCCGACTTGTACATAGTTCTTTCCTTTTGCTTGTTTTCTCTTGCCACTTTTTTCTATAAGTGTATACCTCAGATAAATACTTTGTGGAGATTTGTGATATATATGATTATATGTTATATATGTACAGTGTCTGAAATACATCTTATGGAAATGTTTGTTTGATAATGAACTTCAATAAAAAAAAATTTTAAAAAGGAAAAAAACACTGGAAGGGACGATGGCAGAGCAGCAATGGGTGGCATTTCTCGAAGCAATTCGGAAGGCACAGCATATATAGATCCCAAACGGGAAGAAGTATTCTAAAGGCAACGTGAAACAATCATAGCCAAGAAGAGAATTTAAAGCCAAACATGGGCTATATATTACAGCAGAATTTAGGGAATTAGCAAGCTTTTAAAAACCAACTGGAAAAACGAAGAAGTCATTAAAAAGCTCAAGATGGATAGGAAAGTAAGCTAGCCAATAATATTAAAGAGGATGCTAAATGTTTCTTTCGAGACAAAGTGTTAAAGAGAAGCGAGAGAGGTAATATTGGACCGCTGTAAAAAGGCGCTGGAGAGATCCTAATGGGGGACACGGAAACAGCGGAGCACCTGAACAAGTATTTTGCATCAGTGTTCATTGTGGAAGACACCAGCATGAAGTGTGTGAATTCACTATTCCTAGGGAGAAAGTTTTGGGGAACTTCAAAGGTCTGAACGTAGATAAGTCACATGGGCCATATAGGGTTAATTTCAGAAATTAACAACGTGGCCTCTTTATCTACTTTACTTATCAAAAATAAAAGGAAATGTTTTGTTCTTCACTGTCCTCTGAGTAAATTATTATCTCCTGATCAACAGCTCAACTTCCTCATATTGAGCTTCTTGGAACTTAAAACCCAGAGACTCTCCACCGAGATGGATTAACTCATCTCTTCGGCTCCTTCGGAATTAAGACCTAACCTTTGCTAAATCAGCATCCAAATTCTACACAGGGCACAACTCCCTGATGTACCAGGAGCACCCGAGGGATCCGACGGTCGAATTTAACGTCTGAGTGCAAGGATCCAAAACTGCTGTGGACCGGGGACGGAGCCGGAGATTCCAGGGAAAGGTGAGATGAATTTCCATAGGATTTATATTAATTTGGAAATGTGCCGTCTGATCAGGAATCATCAGCGTGGCTGTATTGCGGAAGGAACATTGCCTTCCTACTTCCGGATGTTTTTTTTTCAGGAGATAACTCAGTTACTCAGTGACGGCAGGGCAGTGGGATTGTCAATATGCAGTTCAATGAGGAGAACTCTGGAGATTACAGGGGCTGGTCTTGTTTTCCATGGGGTCGAAGGACGCTGACCGCTGACTTGACAAAATAAATTAAGATAACAGATACAGAGACAGTGTAGATAGAATAGCTTTCCCATGGTAGAAGCAACATTAAGAGGAAGGTTTATATTTATCTTGAGGAAAGGAGATTTAAGTCGAATATAAGGGATAGTTTATTTTCAAAATTCGGTTTTGAGATACAGCACTGTAACAAGCCCTTCCGGCCCTACGAGACCGCCCCGCCCAATTACACCCATGTGATCAATTAACCTACCAGAATCTCAAGCCTTCTGGTCTTGAAAGGGTAATAACATGAGGAACGTTTTATGGTCCTGGGCTTCTACTCAGTGGAATTCAGAAGAACATGTGAATTCGTTGAAACCTGTGGAATGTTGAAAGGCCTCGATACAGTCGATGTGGAGTAGATGTTTCCTATGTTGTGGGAGGCTAAGAGCAAACGACACAGACTCAGAAGCGACGGCCGTCCTTTTAGAAAGGAGATTCCGATTAATTTCTGAAGCCAGAGAGTGGTGAATCTGTGAAATTCATAGCCACGGGGAGCTGCATGTCTCTGTATTTTTAAGACGGAGGTGATAGATTCTTGACTGGTCAGGACATGTTCGGAAACAGGGGGAAAGCAAGAGATTGGGGCTGAAAAGGAATATGGCGGAGCAGATTCAATGAGCCAAATGGACTAATTCTGTTCCTATATCTTATGAAATTATAATCTTATGCGAGGAAACTGGAGCACCCAGAAGAAACCCACACAATAGCGGGGAGAAATTCTAAACTCCCTACAGACAGCGGCGGGAGATGAACCGGGTTTTTTGGCGCTGCTGCAGAGTTATGCTAATCACTGCGCTACCATGCCATCCATCATGAACTGACACGTTGAACGTGGCTGCCAGAGGAGGTGACAAACATCATCTGCAATCAGTACGTGTAAGAGGTATTTACGCAGGTACGTGAACAGATGAGACATACGCAGTCACGGTTCCAAAGGGTTGCAAGATGGATTGGTGTAAATGGGGAAATGGGAGGCATGGCCGGCTAGGCCAAGGACCTGTTTCTGTAGTGTACTTGTAGCAATAGTGATAGTAGTAATATTAGTAGTGTTAGTGATGGTAGTAATGGTGGTCGTGGTAGAAGTCGTTTATAAGGTGATGAGAGGGAGCGATGGAGTAGACAGACAGTATCTTTATTTTTCATGTGTTGAAATGGCCAGTACCAAAGGGCATGCCTTTAAGGTGAGAGGGTGTAAGATCGAAGGAGATGTGAAGGGTAAGTTACTTTTCTCACAAAGAGCTGTGGGTAGCTGGAATGCGTTGAGATAAGTGGTGCTGGAGGCAGATATATTGAGACACTTAAGAGTTGCTTGGATTTGAACTTGAATATGAGGGAAATGGACATTGTGTCTGCAGTCGCGATTAGTTACGTTGGCCGTGTGATGACTAATTTAATTTGTTCGGTACAATATTGTGGACTATTCCTGTGTTGGATTCTTCTGTGTTCTTGCCGGACTCTGCAAAACGTCCAGGGCACATTTCTGCAGTGAGAGTGACTTTGACTTCTGCACGGTGCTATATATGTCAGCCAAGACACGAGAGCGTTGGGCGGAAGCAAAGGATGCTGGAATGGAGAGGGTGAAGCGCCACGGGAAGGATGAGGGACCGGTACCAGGAAGGAGTGCCAGGGTCGGTGGTGGGGGCAGTTACTGGAACGGGTGCAAAAACGCGCGGACCGGAAAAAAACAGGGAACGTCATTTGATTCGAAACAGTCAGTTTATTGATTCTTACAGAACGATCCTCTGGTGCTTCCCGCTTCTTCCCATCTCCCTTCCCCTTTTCCCAAACATGATTCCCTTCTCCCAGCCCCTTTACCTGTCTCAGTCCACAACAAAGACCCATATCAGAATCAGGTTTATTGTCACTGTCATATGTCATGAATAAAGTTTGTCTTTGGCGACATTGCAATGTATCAAATTACTAAAGCACTATGTACTTCCGGCCCAACGAGCCGCACTGCCGATCAACCCATCTGGTTAACCCAAGCCTAACCACAGGAGAGTTCACAAATGCCAATTAACCTAAGAGCCAGAGCGTTTTTGGAATGTGAGAGGAAAGCGGAAATCCCGCACGGTCACGGGACCTAGAATTAGTTCTGGTAATGGTTTGATCGCTGGACTCCAGTATAATGTTCCTCTAAGGGATTGCCATCCGTAAGTCCTCGGCTGGCTGTAGAGGCCGATCCAGGACCCACATAACGGCAGTGTTAGGGTGCAAATCCTTAATGGAGATCGGCCGCGCGTGACTTTGTCTAACATGGGGAAGCTGATGCACGGGCATACATCACATGGTCGTTGACAGATCGGGGACGTGCCGGGGGTGGGTCCAGTGGCTTGGAATGCGAGACGACTGTGGTCTCTGCGCTGCGGCAGACATCCGCCGCCTTCCCTGCCCTTGTGGTGTCAGGTTTCTGTTCCACGTTACACCCCATCACTACTCCCCTTCCCCTCCTTCCCTCTTCGCTCTTGCCTCTCCCCCTGTATTCGCCGCCTCTCCATTCTGCACCCCTCTCACTTCCACAATATCTCCTCCACCAGATCCGACAATGTCGTTCTCCGAAAGTGTGTCCAATTCGACGCTCGCTAGGAATCTCTCCTCCCACAATTCCACGGCCGATGGAAACAGAATTGAGTGGGGAGCAACTTCCGTCATGACAATGGTCATCTTCATCCTCACCTTCCTACTGGGCGTCCCAGGTAATGGCGCAGTCATCTGTGTGATTGGCTTCAAGATGAAGAGTAAGGTCCACACGGTGTGTTTCCTGAACCTGGCTCTGGCTGACCTGATCTATTGCCTGACCCTTCCCTTCACCATGGCCAACTTCGTCCTGATCTACTCTGGGTACAAACCCTACTTTTTCTGGAAGTTTATTGAAGACGTGATGTTCCTCAACGCATCCGCCAGCACGTATATGTTAAGTATGATCAGCATCTGCCGCTGCCTGGCTATTACTCGGCCCATTTGGTACCAGCAACATCTGAGCCCCACGTGGATTCGTGCGACCCGTTTCGGAGTCTGGATACTAGCATTTATCATGCGCCTACCCGTCCTCCTGCTTCGGGATTGGAAGAAGGAATCGACCGTCTTGGAGCCATTTTGGTTTGTTTTCATCTTCGGCCTCCCCTTTGTAATTATGATCACCTGCTACTTCCTGGCTGGCTGGAGGCTGCAAGGGAACAGGTTCGCCAACTCTAAGAAGCCTGTCCACCTGATCATCACCGTGGTGGTCAGCTTTATGATCTGTTGGATCCCCAACGCTGTCTGCGACCTCGTATCAACCTTCTCCACACCGATCCACCAGGACTGGTCGTTATTCACTGTAGCCCTGGCCTCCTTCAACAGCGCCCTCAACCCTATTCTCTATGTCTTCGCTGGCCGCGAATTCCACCAGGTCTTCAGGCGCTCCCTCCTCGCCTCGCTCCATCTGGCCTTTGCCGAGCAGAGGCTGGAACTGGTGACCCAGACCCAGACCTCCAAACTCACCTCAAATACAAATACGAGTTCCTCGTGGCCAGATAGCCGACTGCTATCCCTTGACTACAGACACAGTGGACAGTCGGATGTAATTGTGGTCAGCAGTGGAGGCTTTCCTACACTGTTGTAATCTCTCAGAACACATAGAAGATTGGTGGGTAAAATCAAAGCTCAGGACATCGGGGGGAAGGCATTGACATGGATAGAAAACTGGTTGGCAGATAGAAAGCAAAGGGTAGCGGTGAATGGGTGTTTCTCGGAATGGCAGGTGGTGACTAGTGGGGTGCCACTGGGCTCGGTATTGGGACCACAGCTGTTTACCATTTACGTTAACGATTTGGATGAAGGCGTAGAAAATAACATCAGCAAATTTGCTGATGATACTAAGTTGATTGGCAGTGTGACATGTGATGAGGATGTTAGGAGAATTCAGGGTGACTTGGATAGGCTGGGTGAGTGGGCAGTTACTTGGCAGATGGCGTTTAATGTGAATAAGTGTGAGGTTATCCACTTTGGGAGTAAGAACAGGAAGGCAGATTATTATCTGAACGGTATAGAGTTGGGTAAGGGAGTAATACAAAGAGATCTCAGAGTCCTTGTTCATCAGTCACTGAAGGTGAATGAGCAAGGGCAGCAGGCAGTGAAGAAGGCTAACGGAATGTTGGCCTTTATTACAAAGGGAATTGAGTACAAGAGCAAGGAAATCCTCTTGCATTTGTACAGAGCCCTGGTGAGACCACACCTGGAGTATTGTGTACAGTTTTGGTCTCCAAGGTTAAGGAAGGACATCCTGGCTGTAAAGGAAGTGCAGCGTAGATTCACGAGGTTAATTCCTGGGATGTCTGGACTGTCTTACGCAGAGAGGTTAGTACACGCTTGTACTGGGCTTGTACACGCTGGAATTAAGGAGATTGAGAGGGGATCTGATTGAAACATATAAGATTATTAAGGGATTGGACAAGATAGAGGCAGGAAATATGTTCCAGATGCTGGGAGAGTCTAGTACCAGAGGGCATGGTTTGAGAATAAGGGGTAGGTCATTTAGGACAGAGTTAAGGAAAAACTTCTTCTCCCAGAGAGTTGTGGGGGTCTGGAATGCACTGCCTCGGAAGGTAGTGGAGGCCAGTTCTCTGGATGCTTTCAAGAAGGAGCTAGATAGGTATCTTATGGATAGGGGAATCAAGGGATATGGAGACAAGGCAGGAACCGGGTATTGATAAGGAATTGATCAGCCATGATCTCAAAATGGCGATGCAGGCTCGAAGGGCCGAATGGTCTACTTCTGCACCTATTGTCTAATGTCTATTGTCTATTTAACATAGAACATAGACTATTCGGCCTACAATGTACCGTATCAAATAAATCAGTCGATAAATGGCCAATTAACCTAATCCCCTCGGCTTGCACAATGGTGATATCCTTCGTTTATGGTCATTCTACCTACTTAAACATCTCTTAAAGGTATTTAACCTATCTACACTTACCATCATTCCGGGCAGTGTGTGCCAGACACACGCCACTGTCTGTGTAAATAACATGGCCTCTGTATCTCCTTCGGAATGACACCTTCTCACTTTAAATGCACGTCCTCTGGTTTTAGACATTTCGACCTTGGGAAACATCCATTTCATGATCTTCTAAACCTTATCCCACCACCCCAGTGAAAATAACCCAAGTATGTTCAACCTCTCGTAGTAGACGGTGCTCTCTAATACAAGCAGCATTCTGGTAAATCTCCTCTGCACCCTCTGCAAAGCCTCGACATCTTTCCTGCAATGGGCGACCAGAACTGTATACACCTCTTTCACCAAGTAGTCTCCATGTTCCTATGACCTCTATCCTTACAAGTCACTTTCACCCACAGAACAGGATGATTTTTATCGCACCCTTCTCTGTAATCTCTAAACAGACTATTAAATCAGCAGTTTCTGATTTCCTGGTGGTGCCTGATGGAGTAACAGCAATCTGCCGTTGCTCCAACTCTAGTTATCTTCCTACTACCAACCTGTCTTGAAACTTATTTTTCAAGAGTGATATTTTTTCATTATGACTACATTAAGGGGTGGCCTGAAAAGGATGATCCCCTGCTTCTTTGGATTCTATTGTGGATATGCTGTAAAGCATACACGAGAAGCCTCTGAGAAGTTTCAACAATTCAGCTGTGAATTTAAACAAATAGGTGGTAAATTGGATTCTATTCAACAAACTCTTAATGAACACGGTAAACGAATAAAAATAATGAAGCAATGTCTCTGGAAACGGAAGCGGATCAACTGCAAAAGCTTTGTGAAAAGCAACCGAAGTCCAAAGAAAAGTTAAGACAGAAGATTATCAACATAGAAAATAGAAGTAGAAGGAACAACTACGGGTTCTGGGTCTTGAAAAATTAACCGAAGGTAATCCTCCTATGGGATTCTTTGCAAACTTTCTGCAAGAATTATTTCCATAAAATTTTGGTGTCTTCGCCTATGGTTGATCGAGTTCACAGGTCTTCTGTGTTTAGACCTCCTAACAGGAACTGTTAATACGCAAATCTCGTCGAAGAGGTACGATTGACTGTCATGGTTGCAAGATTAGAATTGAGGTTATGCAGGAACGAGCTAAGTTCAAAGAAGTTATGTCCGAGATTTTTTAACAAGGGTTTCTAGCCTTCACTTCGCTACCCAGCTCGACTCAGAATCACACTTAAAAATTGATTTTTCGACGGGTTTCGTTCGACTGCTGAAGCACAAAGGCTTTTATAATCCGAAGGCTAGCTGTTTAGTTTGTCCTTACGTGAAGACACAAGATTAAATGAGAAACTTTTAATTCGCAGATCCCGTCGAAGGGGTATGATTCGTTATAGGGTGGAATATTAAGATTCTCGAATACTATTCACTTGAGGTTATGCAGGATCGTGCTAAATTTAAACAAGGTGTGTTGGAATTTTTTAACAAGGGTTTTAACCCGTCCCTTGGCTACCCAGTTTGACTGAGAATCTCATTAAAGATGGATCCTTCGAATTGTTTCATTTGAAAATTGAAGCATAAAGATTTTTTTAAATAGGAAAGCCAACTGTTTAGTCTGTTTTTCCATGAAGATATAAGATTAAATGTTCAACGGCTTTCTGTATGAATGATTGTATCTTTCACTTTTGGTAAACCTTTGTAATTAATATCCCTTTTTATTTTTTAAGACTGTAGTTTTGATATCCGAGAATTGAATTTCTTGTTTGGATATTGTTTAGTCTAGGTTGGAATATAAACAACCTTGAAACTCATTGGAGCAATCACTAGTTTTTTGGGGGTTGTTCGTAGTTGTAGATGCCGGGTTTCTATTGGTCGGCTTTCTTTCTTTTAGAGGTGGGTGGGGTATGGTTTATTTTCTCAGAAACTGTTTTCGAATTTTTTTAGCCAACTCGTTGCTTGGTTACCATTTCTCAAGGTTTATGGATTGGTTGTAACTTACATTTAAACCATTCCTTTAGGTAATATTTAAAATGGACTAAGCTATTAATTTACTCAGTTTTAACGTGGAAGGGTTAAATCGCCCTGTTAAACGTAATAAGATTTTGCCTATATTACGAAATTTAAGGTCCCTATTATTTTTTTAGAAGAAACTCACATATTCTACATATTCTTGTAGATAATACACTTTCCTTTGTTCAACATAAAGTAGTGTCTGATACTAATGGACGTTTTGTTACAGCTTCAGGAAAACTAGATAATAAATTAATAGTATTTGCCAATGTGTATGCCCCAAATGTAGATGATCCAGGATTCTTTGAGCGGTTTTTTATTTCATTTTTACCAGATCTGACTCTTTATTCTTTGGTGATGGGAGGAGATTTTAACTGCTGACTAGACCCAATTTTAGACCGATCATCTTCTAAATCAGCGTCTCTTAATAAATCAGCTTTGTTTATTCAATCTTTTTTATTGAAATGTGGTATTGTTGATATTTGGCGTTTCTTACACCCTTTAGATAGGGAGAACTCGTTTTTTCCAATGTTCGTCATACATATTCTAGGACTGATTATTTTTTATTCATGGTCAAATTATTTCATCAGTTCGTTCCTGTGAATATAAAGAGAATGCTGTTTCAGATCATGCTCCTGTATTTCTATTGTTACGAACCCCATAACTGGGTTACTTACCAGCAAAGATAGAGACGTCCGTTGAAGTCTGATGATACTATTTTAACAGTATTTATTAGTAAAAATACACAAAAATAATATCAATGCAAATATACAGATAATATACGTCGTCAATACTAAATCTAAAAGTGTGGGTATAATAATAATCAATAAGAAATAAAATCTATCGTTGTCTGGGGATAATGTATTGTCCGATGGAAATATATAGTTCGTTCAGTTCATACAGGCTGCAGCCGTTGGGGACCGCTGTGTTGCAATTGTTGGAGATAGAGAGAGATTAGGAGAAAAACTTGCCGGCTTTCCTTTATGATTTCGATCCGTCAGGTGTCTCGTTGTCGTGGCCGTTCAAGTGTGACCTCTCCTTTAGCTAAACCGTTCTTCCATGATGAGCCCGCCACCCAGGCAAGGGAGGACGCACACGAGCTCTCACCGGCTTTCGCTATAAAACGCTATCACTGGATTTCTAGCGTTTCTCCTGGTGCGTCTAAAGGGGTGTTCCCCCAGACCCCTATTTTATCCTTACTCACGGGGTCTCAGATGTCAATCAGGTTGGGATGATGCAATCCCTCAACCAGACCACTCTGGTTGTCCCCTGAGGGGTTTCAATGAATAGTACAGTACTCAATACACAATTCCTTCTCCAAGAGACAATGGCAGTTATCAGTGGTTCCGTTCCACTGATGTCAGGACACATTCCAAACCTTGTGTAGTCTGGGTGTCTCTCTCTCATTTCCTGGGTCTCAGACCCGAAATAATAGCGATCTTGCGATTCTCAAAAAGGAGGGGGCGACTTTGTACCCTTCGGCCCCTCAGAGGTGCTTCACCTTCGTAACACTATATAGACAACTTTGTTATCTGATAAGGAATTTAAAAAATTTCTAGAGAGGCATGTTATTTTGTTTTTTGAAGAGAATAAAAAGGAAGAGACTTCTAATCTTATTATATGGGACACTTCCAAGCCCTATATTAGAGGACAAATTATTTCGTATACTGCGAATGTTAAAAATAAAACTAATAAAGAAAATCGAATTAGTCAATCAATTGAAACAATTAGATCAAAATAAATGCTATAGCTCCAAATCCTGTTTTGTATAAAAGACTTGCTGAAGTTAAAGCTAAATATGATCTTCTGTTAACATATCCAATTGAAATTCAAATTCTTTTTTTTCTAATTTATTTTTCATTGAAGTTCATTGCCACAGGTAACCTATCTTTCTGGAAATGTTTTCTCTGAGCCAACCTTTCGAAGCTTCATTGTCTTTTTTTTTGTAATTTATTTTTTTATTGAAGTTCATCAAACTAACATTTCCATAAGATTTATTTCAGACATTGTACATATATATAATATAATCATATATATCACAAAATCTCCACAAAGTATTGGGATATACACTTGTAGAAAAGAGTGGAAAGAAAAAAAACAAGCAAAAGGAAAGAACTATGTACAAGTAGAGAGTGATTTTTTTTTTACAACAGATTACAACAGAATAAAATCAGGCCCATGAGGCATTATGTAGTTAAACCATTTTTCCCAGTATGAATCAAATTGTTCCAGCTTTTGATTAACAGATGCTGTTATCTTCTCCATTTTGTAAATGTCCATTGTAATTTCCATCCATGTATTTAAAGTTGGGCTCTCCTATGATAACCATTTCCTAGTAAGAGTCTTTTTACCAGCCACCAACAGTATATTCATTAAATATTTATCTCTTTTCAACCATTCTTGAGGTATATATCCAAAATATATGGTCTTATTCTCTAAGGGTATTTCACATTTAAAGATGTCTTGTAGGGCATTGTGTATCCCCCTCCAATAGTTTTTGATAACAGGGCAGTCCCAAAAAATATGATAATGATTTGCATTTTGATTTCCACAATTTCTCCAGCAAACAGGGAGGCTACTATCATAATGGGATTTCTGAGAGGGTGTAATAAAATACCTTATCAAGTTTTTCCATCCAAACTCCCTCCATTTCTGTGAATTGGTACACTTCCATTGATATATCAATATTGTTGTCCATCCTTCCTCAGATATCATTATCCCTCCTTCCTTCTCCCATTTTGTTTTAATGTATGAAGTTGAATGTGTTTTAAGATTTGACAACCCCTTATACATGCTTGAAATGATTCTACTACCATTATCTGAATTACATGCTTTTCTAAAGAGCTCTATCAAGCATTTATTTGCCTTGGTTGCATTTTTAAGCGTCTTATTAACATATTGTCGCATCTGTAAATACCGATAAAAATCTTGTTTTTCTAATAAGTGTTTCTCTTTAAGCATTTCAAAACTGAACCGTGTTCCTTCTTTCATTATGTTGCAAAGAACTGTTATTTCGTTAGCTGTCCAGTTTGGTGTAAAATCTGAGTCATATGCACACCATTTAAGAATTGCTATATCTCCCTCTATATTATATTCTTTTATAGTAGTTTTCCATATTTTACGAGTCCATTTCACCCATGGGTTATCAATAGTATTTATGTACCTTTGCAGGTTGTTATCAACTAAAATTGCTTGTATGCGGAAGGGAAGTACCCGCTCCTCAATGTTTTACCATTGAGTGTCATATGATGGGTTGTACCAACATATCACAGCTCTCAACTGTGCTGCAAAATAATAATCTCTAAGAGAAGGTAGGCCCCATCCCCCGTTTCCCTTTGCTAATCCAAAGTTTTGAGACGAACTCTAGGCCTTTTACCTTGCCAAATATAACTTGATAACATCTTGCTCCATTCATTGAATTGATTTTGGTTAATCTCTATTGGTAGGGTCTGAAAGAGATAATACAGTCGGGGCAGTATATTCATTTTAATAGACTCAATCATTGAACTGAGACTGAAAAAAAAGGAATCAGATTGCCACATCTTCCTTACTTTTTTTATATAAAGGCTGATAATCACATTCTGATAATTTTGCCAAATCTTTTGGCATAATAATGCCCAAATATTTGAAAGAATCTGTGTGCCATGCCCAGGGATATCTACTTTCAATTTATCTTGGTGGGCTATAGTAATATGAAAGTAATTGGGTTTTATCTATGTTGATCTTGTGTCCTGATGATTGACCATATTGTTGAAAGGATTGCATCAATTTAGGTAAAGAGTATGTTGGTTGCCCTAGATAGATCAAAATGTCATCCGCATAACAAGCCAATTTATGCTCTGTCCCTTTAATAGTAATTCCCCTGATATCTTCGTTTTGTCTGATTATTTGAGCTAATAGTTCCAGATATAACGCGAAGAGTAGATAGATAGATAGATAGATAGATAGATAGATAGATACTTTATTCATCCCCATGGGGAAATTCAACTTTTTTTCCAATGTCCCATACACTTGTTGTAGCAAAACTAATTACGTACAATACTTAACTCAGTAAAAAATATGATAAGCATCTAAATCACTATCTCAAAAAGCATTAATAATAGCTTTTAAAAAGTTCTTAAGTCCTGGCGGTAGAATTGTAAAGCCTAATGGCATTGGGGAGTATTGACCTCTTCATCCTGTCTGAGGAGCATTGCATCGACAGTAACCTGTCGCTGAAACTGCTTCTCTGTCTCTGGATGGTGCTATGTAGAGGATGTTCAGAGTTATCCATAATTGACCGTAGCCTACTCAGCGCCCTTCGCTCAGCTACCGATGTTAAACACTCCAGTAGTGGTGACCATGAACAACCCTGTCTCGTGCCCCTTTCTAAGGTAAGACGATTTTATAAATATCCATTGATTTTAATCCTAGCAGTAGGATTGTCATATAGTGTCTGTATAGTTTTAATAATTGTGTCTTGGAACCCAAATCTATGTAAAACTCTGTAAATAAAATTCTAATCAACCGAATCAAATGCTTTTTCAGCGTCCACGCTTATCACTATTGCTTCGATTTTATTTTTTGTATATGATTTATAATGTGAAGTGTCCTTCGTATATTGTCTTGAGTCTGGCGTTGTCGTATAAAACCTGTCTGATCATTACGTATCAGTATGGGTAGAAACTCCTTTAATCGTTTGGCCATGATGGAGGTAAATAACCTATAATCTACATTGGGAACGGATATTGGTCTAAATTACCCACATTCCATTTTATCCTTGCCTTCTTTCGGTATAGCTGAGATTATCACTTCCTTCCAACTGGGTGGCATTTGTGCCTTTTTTAGAGCCCAGTTCAGTGTGGGGAGTAAAACAGGAATTAACTCATTTTTAAATTCTTTCTACCACTCTGCCATATACCCATCTGATCCTGGTGTCTTGCTTAATTTAAGCAGACTAATTGCAACTTTTAATTCAGCTTCAGTTATGTCAGCAGTCATCGTTCTATTTTGTTCTTCGCTTAAAGTGGGTAACTCTAGAGAATTCAAGAAGGTGTCAATTTGTGTTATGCTTTTCCCTGGAACTTTGGAATATAGCGTTTTGTAAAACACTTCAAAAGCTTCTTGAATTTCACTTAGCTTATTTGTTATCATTTTCGTTCTTGGGTCCCTAATTCTATGAATTGTATTTTCTGCTATCTTTTTTTTCAGTTTCCACGCTAGTATTTTCATAGATTTCGATCAACTTTATCATGTCTCTGTTTCAGAAACATTATGTTTTTCCTGATTTCTTGCGTAGCCAAATTATTTATTTCATTCCAAATTCTTTTAATTTCCCCGAATGTATCCTGTACCAAATTCAATTTGTGTCTTTTCTCTAGTTCCTTCAACCTATTTTGTAATTCCTCTGATGTTTTATTCCTTATATTTTTCTTATATGAAGATATCGCTATAATATTTCCTCTTAAGACCGCCTTCAGAGTATCTCATAAAATGGGAGGTGAAACCTCCCCATTATCATTAAATTCTAAGTAAAGACCAATTTCTTTTTTAATTTGTTCCTTAAAGTACGTATCATTGAGAGGACCTGAATTTAGTTTCCAAATAGTATTCTTTGGTTGTAGGTCAAAATCAATAGATAAATATATAGGGGCATGGTCACTTACATCTATTGTCTCAATTCCACGGGTGTTTATTTTGTCTTTGTCTTTTGCAAATTTTATGAAATAGTCTATTCTTGTATATACAGAATGGGGGGCAGAATAATGAGTGTAATCCCTTCTGTCGGGGAAAAGGTCCCTCCATATATCAATTAAACCAACATCCTCAAAAAGTGTATTAACTTACTTAAGTAAAGATATTATTTCATAGGTTTTTCTATTGGAAGAGTCTAAGTTTGGTTGTAATTGTAAATTTGTCTCCCCCACATATCAGGAGACCTTCTGTTTCCGTTACCATAATATCAGTAATTTTCTGAAAGAAACCAATATTGCTTCTCCAGGGTGCGTATATATTCGATACAGTAACTGAATTGCCGTCTATATTCCCCCTTACCAGAATATATCTGTCCTCTTTATCTGCCATTTCGAATACTTTTTCAAAAGTTAGCTTACTTGAGATAAGAATAGCAACTCCTCTCCTATATCCTGATTTATATGAGGAGAAAAACAAATTAGTGAAGCCCATTCTCTTTAGTTTTTTATGCTCATTATCACTTAAATGAGTTTCCTGTAAATATACTACATGGGCTTGTTCTTTTTTCATTTTGGATAAAATTCTCTTACGTTTGATTGGATTTAATAGCCCATTGACATTAAAAGAAATGAATTTTATCTTGTCCTTAGCCATCTGTATTTATCTGTCAATGTATCATTGCAATTAGAATAAAACTCCCTGAACAAATAAGAACCAGGAAACGCAAATAATAGCAAAAATGGCAACGAACGTGTGCTTCCAAGGCTGAGGTCACTAGTAGATGACCCTGCGTTGAGCAAGAGGAAATGTCTAGCTGTGGGGGATAACCCCTCTTACTTGTGAGTTGAGGACCCCCATTGTAGTATTCATAAAAGTCAGTGAACAAATCCATTACACAGAAAAGATTTCCCTGTGTACTCCTCCTATATATATATATATATATACACACACACACACACACACACAAATATATATATATACACATATGTATATGTATATATACACATACATTCGTACATACATACCCACACACACTACATACATACACATATATGCACACATATATATATTCTCATTTTGGTGGGGGGAAAAGAGTAAGTGAGCGAATAAAGAATAACAACTAAGTAATATAAAATCCACATTATAATAAGTATTTCTCGAGATAGGTATATCACCGTCTACTTTTGCTTCCATTTAGCTTCTCAACATTTTCAAAGTTAGCCAAACCTTATGGCTCTTCTGAAGGGGGTGAGGACTGTCTTTGGGAAACTCCCGGTCTCTTCCTGATATATTTCTCTCGGCCTCCTTCTGCCTCCTGACTTCTCGTTTCTCACACTATTTCCCAAGCGGAGCGGGATTATTCCTCAGTCAGGCTTTCCCTCGTTTTGGTCCTGCTGACGGGCAACCCTCTGGCCTTCATGTCTGTAGTCGCCTCTTCCACTGTCTGGTACAACCGCGTCCCGTCGTCATAAAACACTCGAAGTTTAGCAGGGTGCGGAGTTTGAAATCTAATCTTATTTTGCTTTAATACTCGCTTTGCTTCAGAGTGTTCTTTGCATTTCTGGAGGTTCGCGGGGGGGGGGGGTAATCTTGGTCGAAATATATTAATTTATCATCTAAAACCACTGTCTTCTTATCCCAGGCCCTTCGTAGAATCTGCGCCTTGGTGCTGTACCGAAGGAATTTAATTATTATTGAGCGTGGCTTTCTATCCTGGGTAGGTTTTGGGACTAACGCGCGGTGGGCTCTTTCGACTTCCAGCTCCATATCCGAGCGAAGCTCCAGCGCATCCCGCAGTAACTTTCCGACAAACTCCGTCATAGACGGGCCCTCCGCTCCTTCGGGAACGTTGTAGATTCTGATATTTTTCCCACGTGATCTTCCCTCCAGGTCAAGCAGTTTACCTTCTTGGTGATGTATGATTTTTATTGTCTTGCTCAGTATCCGTTCCACGTTTTGAACGCTATCTTCCACCTTCTCAATACGAGTCTCTGCCACCACTATTTTTTGATTAACGCTGGCGAGCTCTGACTTAACATCACGGAGCTGCTGCTTTATTTCTTTATGAAACTCCATTATTTCTTTCAGGATTTCCAAGATATTCGCCGCTTCGTCTGAACGAGGCCCAGCGTCCGCCTCGCTAACACGCGGTCGGGTCGGAGAGCCGCTCGCTGCACTCCTCTCGGACGTAGGCTCCGCAGTGTCGCTTTTTTTATTTCCATTCCTTTTCCCCATTCTTACCCCCCTTTTCAGTTCAAATATTTTTCGAAAAATATTATAATTGATGGGTTAACGGGGCTTAATACGCGTTTTTCCGGAGGAGCTGGAGACTTAAACTGCCATTCTCGGCGATGACGTCACCGGAACTCCTGAAATTCAAATTCTTAAAGATAAAACTCAATTTTACATTCAGGGAGATAAATCAGGCAAAGTCTTGGCCAACCAATTAAACAAATTAAAGAAATTCGCTAAACTAATGGTGATAGGACAACTGATTACTCTGAAATAAACGATACCTTTAGAGAATTTTATTCTAATCTTTTTAGTTCTGATTCCCCTATAGATAATACTGTAATGAATAATTTTCTAGATCAATTAAATATCCCTGCACTTCCTGCAGGTAATTGTAAACAGATAGATCAACCCGTTTCTTACGAGGAAATTGCCGAGGCTATCCGTCCATACTCGGGGAAGGCTCTGGGTCCAGATGGATTTTCTGAAGAATTTTACAAGGCTTTTTCTTCATTAATTATTCCACAGTTACACTTAGTCGTTTTGGATTCTTTCTATGAAGCCTCTATTTCACTTATCCTAAAGAAGAACAAGGGCCCAACTGAAAGCTCTTCATATAGGACAATTTCATTACTCAATGTTGATACTAAAATCCTTTCTAAAGTTCTGGCTCTTAGGAATGAATATATTATACCTTCTATTTCTGTTGATCAGACTGGATTTATTAAAAACTGACATTCCCACTTTAATATACGCCGTGTATTAAATGTTATTTACTCTCCCTTCCAGGAGATATAGGTTAAGTGTGATATTCTTAGATGCTGAGAAGGCCTTCGATCGGATTGAATGGAATTATTTATTTAAAACCTTAGAAAAAATTAATTTTGGACCAGATTTTATTCAATGGATTCAATTACTTTGTCTATCTCCTTCTGCTCGAGTTCTTAATAATTTTCAAAATTCCAAACCATTTAAACGTCATCGTGGTACTAGACAAGGCTGTCCATTGAGTCCTTTGCTCTTTGATCTAGCTTTAGAACCCCTTGCCATTGCTTTTTGAGAATCTAATGATATCTGTGGTATTTTAAGGAGAGGTATTACTCACAAAATTTCGCTTTATGCTGATGATACATTGCTGCTTATCTCTAATGTTGAGACCTCGTTACCTTGTGTACTTTCTTTACTGTCCCGTTTTAGCCAGTTTTCAAGATACAAATTGAACCTACATAAGAATAAATTATTTCCTTTAAATAATTTGGTATCAATTAATACTAATCTCCCTTTTAAAGTTGTAAGGAATCAATTTACTCATTTGGGTGTCACAGTCACTGAGAATTGCAAACACCTGTTTAAAGAAAACGTTCATACTTTATTCAATCATGTAAAAGGGATATCATTAAATTGGTTCCTCTTTCAATATCGTTGATTGGACGAACTAATTCTATAAAAATGAATATTCTACCTAAATTTATATATTTTTTCAGGCTTCACCCGTTTTTATTCTTAAATCCTTTTTTGACTCTCTTGATTCTATTTTATCCTCTAATATATGGAAAAATAAACATCCTCGTTTAAATACAGTTTATCTTCAAAAATCTAAAAGGTCTGGAGGTTTAGCCTTACCTAATTTTAGATTTTATTACTGGGCAGTTAACATACGTTATCTTACGTTTTGGCTATATTATATTAATCGTGTAGACTGTCCGGTATGGGTCTCTTTAGAGGCTAACTCTGTTAATAAATTTTCTTGGATCCTCACTTACTTTATCTAACTAACTGATAATCTAATAGTTAAACATACTCTGAGGATCTGGATACAATTTAGAAAACACTTTGGTTTATTGAGATTTTCCCTTTCAAATCCCATATATTCTAATTTTTTAAACCCTCCATTACTGATTTAGATTTTAAAGAATGGGACGGGTTGGGTATTAAATGTTTTTGGGATCTGTTCGTTGGAGGAAACTTTTTTCATTTAAGCGATTATCAGCTAAATATAGCTTACCCAAAACTTGCTTTTTAAAATATTTACAAATCAAAGACTGTTTAAGATCTCAATTATGCACATTTCCTATAAGCTCAGATAAGAACTTACTAAACGTAATTTTTAGTTTGACACCTTTTCATAATGGTTCTATGTCTAATATTTGTGTTATGTTACTGGAGACGAGGAATCTTCCTTTAGACAAAATTAAGAATCTCTGGCAACAAGTTACAGACATCAATATCTGAGGAAATTTGGAATGAAATTTTTAGACTGGTTAATACTTCATCGCTATGTGCTCGTCATTCCCTCAGAAAGTTTAAGGTGGTAGGTTGTCCCAGACATCTTGGAGAACTTGCTTCTGTCTCGCTTGCTTCTGTTTCTCCAGATAATCCCAGGCAGCCTCGCAGATGTTGCGAACAAATCCCTCTGGAGACCATGCCATCTAAAACCACACATAAAATATCTAGCATGCCGAGGACATTGGCCCAGAATTTGCTGCATCCTTTGACAGATATCTTCACAGTGCACAGCCACCCCATGTGTCGTATCACAAACAACTGAAATTGGAGCACTTGTTCTGTGGGGGAAACCGCCAGTCGCTGAATTACAGTCAGAATAACACCCACCCCAACCCCGCCCCTCCCCCCACCTTCTATGGCCGTGCCAAAGTTGAATCCAGGGAACAAAGTCGCCGTGGATTCTATCCATAATGCACATTCGATGCTATCAACTCAGTGTTTTGGCCCCGTTGTGTTTGAAGGACTGGCGCCCTCTGGAGGCGCAGTATACTCGTGTGTGTGTGTGTGTGTGTGTGTGTGTGTGTGTGTGTGTGTGTGTGTGTGTGTGTGTGTGTGTGTGTGTGTGTGTGTGTGTGTTGTGTTTGAAAGATTGCCACCCTGTAGAGGTGCAGTGCACTCCTGTGTATATACTGTATGCCACTTCCTGCAAGCAGGGAGCTTTTTCCTTTCTTTCTATATGAAGCACACAAGAGATAAGATCTTAGTTCATTCTTTATTTGCCTTTGAAACAGAAATACCTGTCAGTCTTAAACTTTTAACAGTTTTAATAAAAGGTTGGTGGACATATTTTGAAGAAAATTCGTGTTTATGTTCCTTCAGACTGTATAGATATGGAGAACATGCACCATACACTGTAAAAAGTACTTGATCCTGTCTGTCGTAAAACAAGAAGGGCCAGCATTTTCAGGGGGCGGATTGGCTAAGATAATTTTTTGGAGATCAATCAATTTGCATGCTACATTCCCATCAACGAAAAGCGAATTAAGAAAATTGCTGTACGATGCCACAGTGGTGCTCAGGGATAGCATTGGGAAACGCAAACATGTCAAGGGTAAAATAGTGTTGAATGAAAATGCCACACCCAAGTTTTACAAACCCCATCTGGTTCCTCATACCATCCATGACAGAGTAGCCAGTGAGCTAGACCATATGGAGGCTGAAGGCATTCGACCAAGGTTGCGTGGAGCCTGTGAGCAACACCAGCGGACCCAAGAGTCAAAGGATTTGAGCCTGCCAGGATCTCTGTTGATTTGAAGACCAGATGACCATAATACATAGGAGCACAATTAGGCCATTTGGCCCGTCAAGTCCGCTCCACTATTCAATCATGCTGATCCTTTTTTCCCCTCCTCAGCCCCACTCCCAGGCCTTCTCCCCGTCACCTCTCATGCCGTGTCCAATCAATGCGCTGACTTAAATGCACCCAGCGACCTGGCCTCCACAGCTGCCTGTGGCAGTAAATTCCAAAACTTCACCACCTTCTGACTGAATTTTGTTCTGCATCTCTATTTTAAATGGATGCCCTTCTACCCTGAGGTTGTGCCCTCTTATCCTAGACGCCCCCACCATGCGAAACATCCTAACAACGCACACTAAGTGCTGGAGGAACTCAGCATGACAGGCAGCATCTCTGGAAAAAAGATCAGTAAAAGTTTCGGGCCGAGACCCTTCGGCAGGACTGGAGGAATAAAAAGAAGAGAAGCAGATTGAAAAGGTGGGGGAGAGGGAAGAGAAACACAAGGTGAGAGCTGAAATCGGGAGGGGCAGAGAAGACTGGTGAATGAAATACAGGGCTGGAGAAGGGGAGAGTCTCATAGAAGAGGACAGAAGGCAATGGAAGAAAGAAAAACGGGGAGCACCAGAGGGAGGTGATGGGCTGGTGAGAGAGGGAGAAGGGGATGCAGAATGGTGAAGGGGGCGCGACGCAGCTTGCAGCGGCCACTCCAGAGCCGATTATCTGTTATTTGTGAAGCGGGTTGCGGTGCGCAATCATAATCGATTGAAAACGGACTTGGGAGCACGGAAGAACATCTGGAAATCTCCAGGAAGACCTTCTTCGTTGCTGCTGCTGCTGTGAGATCCGGGTCTCTGCTGGGAAGAACAGGCCCCCAGTCCTCGGTGTCGCGTTGCCGATGGCCGCTGGCGGGGCCGTCCTAATATGCTCGGCAGAGGATGTTGCTCGGAGAAGCTGTGCCGGAGGGGATGGTCGGAGGCTCGGAGGTTCGACGGACTCGGAGTCCGCTGCGATCAGGTCGCTTTCACTGTGTGCTGCGTCTGCGAGGCTGAGTCGGGCGGCGCCGTGGAAGTCCATAGCGGGGGTATTCCCTTCTGCCGCCGGCGTGGGATGGCGATTCTATTGGGACCCTGAGGACTTCTGGAAACTGTGTGGTGGTTTCTTTCGAACTTATAGTCTTTTAACACCTTTGGACTATTGTTACTGTGCCCATGGTCTGTTTTTTATCAATTATGCTACTGTTTGCACTGTTGTAACTATGTGGTTTTGTACAGGTCTTGTAGTTTTTTGGTCTTGTTTTGTCTAGTGGGATTGGAACTCCTTTCCGGGGAACGCGCTAAGATGGCAGAGCGATATTAATACGCAGCAGCCTCTCCGGACTCTGGATTGGGGATTGCCAAACGTTATGTGGATTTTCTGGTGTAGTCTGTTTTGTCATATGCTTTTGTGATATCATTCTGGGGGAACGTTGTCTCATTTTTTAACTGCATTGCATTTGTGGTTTCTAAATGACAATAAACTGAATCTGAATCTGATTACCATAAGGGGGCAGGGGGTGGTTGGGGGCATGACATCAGGTCGGAGGTTATATAAGGTATTCCTCCAACCTGAGTGTGCCCTCATCGCGACAGTACAGGAGGCCATAGACTGACGTATCAGAATAGAAATGGAAAGTGGAATTAAAATGGGTGGCCACTGAGAGATCCCACTTCATCTGGGGGACGGAGCGTAGGCGAGGCGCCGCTTCACCTGTGAGTCTGTTGGGGTCATATACTGTGTCCAGTGCTCCCGGTGTGGCCTCCTGTATATCAGTGAGACCTGACGTAGATTGGGAGACCGCTTCGCCAAACACCTACGCTCGGCTAAATTCCCCTTTTCCATATTCTGAGATTACTGTGATTATTGGACTGTATTTTGTATTGGTTTCCTTCAGTGTTTCGGTGTTTCTTTCTTCTGGCCGATTGGCGGGGTGGGGAGGGGGCTGACCTGTTAATTTTTGTGTGTAAGAGGCAGTGTTGGGGGAATTTGGTGCCACTGTCCCTGTTCTTTTCTGCGAGTGAGGGTTCAAAACGTTATGTGTAGGGGGACTTTGGTTGTTATTGTGGCTGTTTTTTACTGCGGACGGAGGGGGATTTTGGCGACTGTGAGTTTTGTTTCTTTTCTTTTTCGTGCCGGTTGGGGTGGGGGAGTTGATGTGTTTTCTTTCATCAACAACCATGGTCTTTCTGAATTTAATGGCTGTCTGGAGTAGACAAATATCAAAGTCGTATCATATATGCGCACTTTTACAATAAAAATTAACATTTGAACTCACCAGATTTATTAACGTTCCATAAATGCGACCTCGCTATTTTTACACAATATTTATTGACTTTGTCATTTATAGAAATTTTATGACATTCGCAGAGTAGCGCTACCAGACAACAACACATGTCACGCCAGCTATATAATGCGGTGATAATTAGACAAATAACGACGATAGGCTTATACTGAGTCAATACCCACCATATGTCAACAAGTCACGTTGCAATTTCACGCAGGGGGCGACCTCTGCTGTTTGCCCTGGGATTGAGCACTGAGGAAAAGGGCGGGGTCAAGAACATCTGAAGCCCCACCCACCCCACACCCCTTTATAAAGCACTTGGCTTGTTCCTGCAGTCTGTCCCTCCTCTCCTCGGTGACAGGTCCCAACATCACCCCTCCGCCCAATGGTATCGCCCGGCACCGCGCCATTACACCCCCACCGCTCCCGCTCAGTGGTCGCGCCCGCGCTTCCTACCCAAACATGGCGGCGGGAAGGGAGGCGGTTGCCAACGGCGACAACCGGCTGCACTTGTATCCTTTGGTGGATGGACTTCGACCGCATGCGTCGGGACGACGGAGGAAATGAAGGAGTTTAGGACTAGGGCGGGTTAAAGGCCGAGACACCCCGCCGGGAAATCAGATGCTGGTGGGAGTTGCAGTGTTTTTGTGCGGCGCGCATGCGCGTCGCATGGAGCCTGCTGGGGGATGTAGTCGTATTGGCTTTTCTCTGTTGCTGACTCTTTTGAGCACCAGATGAAGATTTCATTTCTGCACACACGTTGCCGCGGAGGCTCCTGAACAATGTGGTCTAAACTGGGATATTGCTTAAAGGGTATGCGCTCCGTTGCGAAAGATCTTGGGGAATGTGTATTTTAAGGACTCTTTCAGGAGCACATGCGCTGTCGATTATGAGCGCCTTGTGTGTGTGTGCTGCAGCCTGCTGGGAGTTGTAGTTTCTGTTTTTTAGATTCTTTTTATTAATACATAATCTTATACAACTATAGAATAATACAAAATTTCAAAAAAAATTAATATGTATACAATTAATAGAGCTGAAGAAAAAACTAATCATAATATATAAAAATGAAAATAAAATTGATATATAGAAAAAGAAGGGAAAAATCCCATCTAACTGAGAAAAAAAACCCACTAACTACAAAAAAAAACCATTAGGAATCAACCCCCGGAAGCAATACGTTTAACCATCATCTAGATATGTAGAAAAAATTCATCAACTGCCAATTCACATTTTTTAAAAATAATAAAAAATTGGAAGGAAACCATATAGAATGATTCAAATTAAATAGTAATATTTGGCAAAAGAACCCCATCTTCTCTCAAAATCAAATCGAAGTTCAAAAGTTCTACTTCTAATTTTTTACAAGCTGAGACATAACATTACTTGAGAAAACCATTCAATTAATGTCGGGGAAGAGATATCTTTCCATTTTAATAAAATAGCCCTTCTTGCCAACAATGTAACAAATGCAATTACATGGTGATCTGAATATGAAATACCCTGAATATGATGTGGAACTATTCCAAATTGAACAGTTAGTCTAATAGGTTGTAAATTAATTTTCAAAGCTTTAGAGATTGTAGAAAATAAAGATTTCCAAAACAGTTTTAATGAACAACATGACCAGAACATGTGTGACAAAGTAGCTACTTCAGTTTTACATCTATCACAATAATTATCTACACTAGGAAATATTTTAGATCATCTCTCCTTTGTTAAATAATAAAAATGGACAATTTTAAATTGATAGACAGTGATTGGCACATATAGAAGAATTTACATTTTTCAAAATTTAAACTGAATCTTCATTCACAAAGGTCATATTAAGTTCTCTCTCCCAATCTTGTTTAATCTTTAGTGATAGGTTCTGTTTTTGTAACAAGATTAAATTATAAATTCTGCTAATGGAACCTTTCACTAAGGGATTCAATTTCAAAATGGTATCCAACAAATCAGATACTTGTAAGTATGGAAACTTAGTTAAATATTGTTGTAAAAAATGTCTAACCTGAAAATATTGCAAAAAATGTGTATGAGCGAGAGAGTATTTATTAATGAACTCTTCAAAAGACATCAATCGACCATTATAAAATAAATCTGTAAAAAAACGAATCCCTTTATTTTTCCGTAGGAGAAAAATGGGGTTGGTTATTGAAGGTTTAAATGATAAGTTTCGATATAAAAAACTAGACAACTTAAATTGTTTAAAATTTTAAAAATTACAAAACTGAATCCGAATCCGTAAAGATTGTTTAATAACCGGGTAAAAATTTAAATTTGGAATCTTAGAGAGCTGTAAAGGTAATGGAGCTCCTAATATTGAAGTTAAATGAAATTGTTTAACAGCTTTTAATTCCAAATCAAACCAAAGTGGTTTTTGGCTGTTATCCAGCCAGTATAACCAAAAGCATAATTGTCTAATATTTACAGCCCAATAATACAGTCTTAAATTAGGAAGTGCAAGTCCACAATCTTTTTTGGGTTTTTGTAAACGGTACTTATTAATTCTTGGTCTTTTTTTGTTCCAAATAAAGGAAGAAATAAGAGAGTCAGTTTGATCAAAAAAAATTTTAGTTAAAAAGATAGGTATATTTTGGAAAATATATAAAAATCTAGGTAAAATCATCATTTTCACAGCATGGATACAACCTATTAAAGAAAGAGTAAGTGGATTCCATCTAGAAAATAGTAGTTACATGGAGTCTACTAGAGGAACTATATTAGCTTTATAAAGATCTTTATTTTTTTAGTAATTATAATACCTAAATATCTAAATGTATTAACAATTCTAAAAGGAATATCATTATATGTACTAACAGGAGCATTTAATGGAAACAATTCACTTTTATTCAAATTAAGTTTATATCCTGAAAATTTTCCAAAATCTTTAAGTATTTCCAAAAGATTAGGAACTGATTCCTCAAGATTCGAAATAAAAATCTAAAAATCATCTGCATAAAGAGAAATCTTGTAATTTTGTTGTAGTTTCTCAATGTTGCAAGTGTTTCGATCATTTTTTGTACGTTAAACCAGAAATGCCCAGTAATCCTTCAAAATTTTGTTTCATTTCTTTGCAGATCTAAGAAGGCCAGTATATGTTCCCCATCGCTAATTGCCCTTCAAAAAATATCGGGGTCATGCCACACCCTTTAATCGCCAGTCTGTTGAAACGGGCTGCAGGGTTCAGAGCCAATGACGGTGAGCGATGTGTTTTAGCTGGGCCGTGATCAACTGGCAGAGCAGACTTGATGGGCCGAATGGCCTAATTCTCCTGTGCTTTACGGGCTTATAGATTTGGGAGAGCAGGAGAAGCACCAGGGTTAGGAGGAGATGTAGTCGAAGTTGCCCGGGTGAGAAAACGATGTGAACTCGGCAGACACACGCTGTCCGCCAGTGGTTGTCTGGGGGCACGGATGGGATGCCAAGCAAGTGGGCTGGATGGCGTAGGCCTTCTCTACATTAGTTGGACCTCAGCAGGTGGGGATTGTCCTGTCACACTCCTGAGCTGTAGATCACGGAGAAGGGAATGTAGTGATGTGGAATGCAGAGTCTAACTCCAGCCAGGGAAGTTATCATCACACTCCTGACCGGTGGGAAGGCCCGGGAGGTGAGTCACCCACATCAGGACACCACCCCCACCGCAGCTATCCTGCTTCTGCACTGGCATGGAGGTTCCAGTCAGCTTCCAGCACACGGCGTGAGAGGCGTGGGGTGGGGGCACAGGAACAGGGCCCCGTTGCCCTCGTTATTTTTTTTTGTAATTTATTTTTTATTGAAGTTCATCATCAAACAAACATTTCCATAAGATGTATTTCAGAAACTGTACATATATATCATATAATCATATATGTCACAAATCTCCACATAATATTCATCTTAGAGGAAACAAAGAACAAGCGAAAGGAGAAAACTATGTTCAAGTAGGGAGTGATCTTTTTTTTTTACAACATATTCATTGATTTGTGAGGATAAAATCAGGCCTATGAGGCATTATGTAGTTAAACCATTTTTCCCAGTATGAATCAAATTGTTCCAACTTATGATTGAAAGATGCTGTTATCTTCTCCATTTTGTAAACGTCCATTGTAATTTCCATCTATGCATTTAAGGTTGGGCTCTCCTGTGATAACCATTTCATAGTAAGAGTCTTTTTTACCAGTCACCAACAGTATATTCATTACATATTTATCTCTTTACAACCATTCTTGAGGTATATATACAAAATATATGGTCTTACTCTCGAAGGGTATTTCACATCTAAAGATGTCTTGTAGGGCATTGTGTATCCCACTCCAATAGTCTTGGATAATGGGGCATTCCCAGAAAATATGATAATGATTTGCATTTTGATTTCCACAATTTCTCCAGCAAACAGGGAGTTTACTATCATAATGGGATTTCTGAGAGGGTGTAATAAAATATCTTAATAAGTTTTTCCATCCGAACTCCCTCCATTTCTGTGAACTGGTACACTTCCACTGATATCTCCATATTGTTGTCCATTCTTCCTCAGATATAATTATCCCTCCTTCCTTCTCCCATTTTGTTTTAATGTATGAAGTCGAATGTGTTTTAAGATTTGACAAACCCTTATACATGCTTGAAATTACTACCGTTATCTGAATTATATACTTTTCTAAATAGCTCTATCAAGCATGTACTTGCCTTGGTTACATTTTTAACCGTCCTATTAACATATTGTCACATCTGTAAATACCGATAAAAATCTTGTTTTTCTAATGTGTTTCTCTTTAAGAATCTAAAAACTGAACAGTGTTCCTTCTTTTATTATATTGCAAACAAATGTTATTCCTTTAGCTGACCAGTCCTTAAATCTAGCATCCAGTTTATTTGGCGTAAAATCCGAGTCATGCATGCCATTTAAGAATTGCAATATCTCCCTCTAGTTTATATTCTTTTATAATAATTTTCCATATTTTAAGAGTCCATTTCATCTGTGGGTTATCAATAATATTTATTTACCTTTGTAGGTTGTTATCAGCCAAAATTGCTTGTATGGAGATACCTGCTCCTCAATGTTTTTCCATTGAGCGTCATATGATGGGTTACACCAACATATCACAGCTCTCAACTGTGCTGCAAAATAATAATCTCTAAGAGAATGTAGGCCCCATCCCCCCTTTTCCTTGGCTAATTGCAAAGTTTTGAGACGAGCTCTAGGCCTTTTATCTTTCCAAATATATCTTGATGATATTTTGTTCCATTCATTGAATTGATTTTGATTAATCTCTATTGGTAGGGTTTGAAAGAGATATAATGGTCTGGGCAGTATATTCATTTTAATAGATTCAATCCTTGAACTGAAACTAAAAAAAGGAATTATGTTCCATCTTGTTATATCTTCCTTAATTTTATATATATATGAGGCTGATAATTGCATTCTGATAATTTTGCCAAATCTTTTGGCATAATGATGCCCAAATATTTGAAAGTCTCTGTTTGCCATGCCCAGGGATATCTACTTTCAATTTCTGTTGGTGGGCTATAGTTATATGAATGTAATTGGGTTTTATCTATGCTGATCTTGTATCCTGATAATTGACCATATTGACCAGAGGATTGTATCAATTCAGGTAAAGAGTATGTCGGGTGCCCTAGATAGATCAAAATGTCATCTGCGTAATAAGCCAATATTTTATGCTCTGCCCCTTTAATAGTAATTCCCCTGATATCTTCGTTTTGTCTGCTGTATTGAGCTAATGGTTCCAGATATAATGCGAAGAGTAGCGGTGACCATCCACAACCCTGTCTCGTGCCCCTTTCTACGGTAAGACTATTTGACAAGGTTCCACATGGAAGGTTAGTTAGGAAGGTTCTATCATTAGGTATTAATATTCAAGTAGAAAAATGGATTCAACAGTGGCTGGATGGGAGATGCCAGATAATAGTGGTGGATAATTGTTTGTCAGGTTGGAGGCCGGTGACTAGTGGTGTGTCTCAGGGATCTGTACTGGGTCCAATGTTGTTTATCATATACATTAATGATCTGGATAATGGGGTGATAAATTAGATTAGTAAGTATGCAGATGATACTAAGATAGGTGGCGTTGTGGATAATGAAGTAGGTTTTCAAAGCTTGCGGAGAGATTTAGGCCAGTTAGAAGAGTGAGATGAGTGATGGCAGATGGAATTTAATGCTGATAAGTGTGGGGTGCTACATTTTGGTAGGAATAATCCAAATAGGACATACATGGTAAATGGTAGGGCATTGAAGAATGCAGTAGAACAGAGTGATCTAGGAAAAATGGTGCATAGTTCCCTGAAGGTGGAATCTCATGTGGATAGGGTGGTGAAGAAAGCTTTTGGTATGCTGACCTTTATAAATCAGAGCATTGAGTATCGGAGTTGGGATGTAATGTTAAAATTGTACAAGGCATTGGTGAGGCCTAATTTGTTCTGGTTCTGGTCACCGACATAGGAAAAATATCAACAAAATAGAAAGAGTACAGAGGAGATTTACTAGAATGTTACCTGGGTTTCAGAACCTAAGTTACAGAGAAAGGTTGAACAAGTTAGGTCTTTATTCTTTGGAGCGCAGAAGATTGAGGGGGGACTTGATAGAGGTATTTAAAATTATGAGGGAGATAGATAGAGCTGACATGGATAGGCTTTTTCCATTGAGAGTAGGGGAAATTCAAACAAGAGGACATGAGTTGAGAGTTAGGGGGCAAAAGTTTAAGGGTAACACGAGGGGGAACTTCTTTACTCAGAGAGTGGTAGCTGTGTGGAACGAGCTTCCTGTAGAAGTGGTCGAGGCAGGTTCAATATTGTAAGTTTTTAAAAATTGGATAGGTATATGGACAGGAAAGGAATGGAGGGTTGTGGGCTGAGTGCGGGTCAGTGGGACTAGGTGCGAGTAAGCATTCAGCATGGACTAGAAGGGCCAAGATGGCCTATTTCCGTGCTGTAATTGTTATATGGTTATATGATAAATATCCATTAATTTTAATCCTAGCAGTAGGATTGTCATATAGTGCCTATATTGTTTTAATAATTGTGGCATGGAAACCAAATCTATGTAGAACTCAGTAAAGAAAATTCTAATTAACCAAATCAAATGCTTTTCAGCGTCCACGCTTATCACTATTGCTTTGATTTTTTTTTGTACATGATCCATAATGTGAAGTGTCCTTTGTATATTGTCTTGTGTCTGGCGTTGCTGTATAAAATCTGTCTGATCATTACGTATCAGTATGGGTAGAAACTCTTCTAATCGTTTGGCCATGATGGAGGTAAATGATCAATAATCTACATTAAGAACGGATATTGGTCTAAATGACCCGCATTCCATGTTATTCTTGCCTTCTTTCAGTATAGCTGAGATTATCACTTCCTTCCAGCTGGGTGGCATTTGTGCCTTTTTTAGAGCCCAGTTCAGTGTGGGAAGTAAAACAGGAATTAACTCATTTTTGAATGCTTTGTACCACTCTGCCGTATACCCATCTGATCCTGGTGACTTGCTTAATTTAAGCCTACTAATTGAAGCTTTTACTTAAGCTTCAGTTATGTCAGCAGTCATCATTCTATTTTGTTCTTCGTTTAAAGTGGGTAACTCTAGAGAATTCAGGAAGGTGTCAATTTGGGTTATGCTTCCCCCTGGAACTTTGGAATATAGAGTTTTGTAAAATACTTAAAAAGCTTCTTGAATTTCACTTAGCTTTTTTTTTATCATTTTTGTTCTTGGATTCCTAATTCTATGAATTGTATTTTCTGCTATCTTTTTTTTCAGTTTCCACGCCAATATTTTCATAGACTTAGATCAACGTCCATAATGTCTCTGTTTCAGAAACATTAAATTTTTCTTGATTTCTTGAGTAGCCAAACTATTTATTTCATTCCTAATTTTTTAAATTCCCTCTAATGTATCCTGTGCCAAATTTAATTTGTGTTTTTTTCTAGTTCCTTCAGCCTATTTTGTAATTCCTCTGATGTTTTATTCCTTATTTTTTTCTTATAAGAAGATATTGCTATAATTTTTCCACTTAAAACAGCCTTCAGAGTATCCCATAGAATGGGAGGTGAAACCTCTCCAATATCATTGAATTCTCAGTAAAGACCAATTTCTTTTTTAATTTGTTCCTTAAAGTAGGGATCATTGAGTAGACTTGAATTTAGTTTCCAAATAGGTTGGAAGGTCAAAATCAACAGATAAATATATAAGTGCATAAACAGTTACATCTATTGGCCCAATTCCACAGGTGTTTATTTTGTCTTTGTCTTTGTCTTTTCCAAATGTATATACAGAATGGGGGGGCAGAATAATGAGTGTAATCCCTTCTGCCGGTGAAAAGGGCCCTCCATATATCAATTAGACCAACATCCTCAAAAAGTGTATTAACTTTCTTATGTAAGGATTTTGTTTCATAGGTGTTTCTATTAGAAGAGTCTAAGTTTGGTTGTAATTGTAAATTTAAGTCTCCCCCACATATCAGGAGACCTTCTGTTTCTGTTACCATAATATTAGTAATTTTCTGAAAGAAACCAACATCACTTCCTGCGGGTGCGTATATATTCAATAGAGTAACTGTATTTCTGTCTATATTCCCCCTTACCAGAATATATCTGTCCTCCTTATCTCCCATTTTGAATACTTTATTTGAATCCCATTGTTTATTCTACATGCGCTTGTTCTTTTTTCATTTTGGATAGAATTCTACTACGTTTGATTGGATTTAATAGCCCATTGACATTAAAAGAAATGAATTTTACTTTGTCCTTAGTCATGTGTATTTGTCTGTCAATATATCATTGAAATTAGCAGAATAAAGCTTAATCGAACTACTCCCTGAACAATTAAGAACCAAGAAACGCAAATAATATTTTTTTTTAAAAGGCAACAAAGGCTTTTCCAAGGCTGAGATCTCTAGTAGATGACCCTGCATTGAGCTAGAGGAAATGTCTAGCTGTGGGGGAATAGCCCCTCTTACCTGTGAGTTGAGGGCCCCCATTGCAGTATTCATAAAAGTCAGTGAACAAATCTATATCCATTACACAGAAAAGATTTCCCTGTGTATTCCTCCCATAGATATATATATATATTCTCTTTTAGGTGGGGGGGGGGGGGGGAAGGAGTGAATGAATGAATAAAAAAGAAAAATTGAGTAATATAAAATCCACATTATAATAAGTATTTCTCGAGATAGGTATATCACCATCTATTTTTGCTTCCGTTTAACTTTCAAGTTAAGAATTATAAAGCTAAATCTGTTAACTGTATGTGGTGTACTGTCTGTTATTTCATGGCACTCATTTGTAACAGGGTAACGAATTACACAGCATCCACACAAAACGGGGTTTCGGGGTGGGCTCACGACTCAGTCTCACACGTTTGGCGGGGCTGGAGATGGTCTTCCCTAGACTTACGTAGCCAAGGAAATCAGAGTGTTTCATACACAGATACTCCTGTACCTAGTGTCGCTTTGTGTACGTACAATCAGTCTCTGTAAATCAGCTAATCTTGAGTATATACGGCCACACTCAAACTGTCACTTGTACGTTCTGTTTTATAGAATTGTCACGGGGGACATGGAGACTGGACCCAAATGCAGGACGCAGGCACTAAAGTACTAGGGGCAGGACAGGAACAACTAAAGGATAGAACAAGATGGGGAGACCGTGACATGCAACGGTGATCCTAAGGTTCAGAGAGTTCATGGCGAAGGCAGGATCTATGGGACAAGGAATGCTGGGAGGATAGCCCCCTGGGCAGGGCCCAGCCTCCCAGGCAGGAACACAGGGGCCTGGGCAAGGCGTAGAGCACCTGGGCAGGTTGCGGGGCTCAACCCGTCGGAAGAGAGGGGTAGGAAAGGGTCAGAGTCCCCCCACCAGGCAACAGCAGTCCAGCCTGCTTACCCGACAGAGGCAAGGGATCGGAAGAGAGCTCAGTCCAGGGTGACTACGAGAACAGACTTACAGAACTAGATGATTAACAGTGGGTGCTCCAAGCCGGGGTCAAAACAGGATAGCCAGCTGAACGGCGCAAACAAGGCAAACCGGACAGAACAGAGGCAAACAGAGGACCAGGACAAAACAGGTTCAGAGCAGGACAACCCCCCAACTAGACTCAGTCCAGAGCCTCTTATATCCACCTGCAAGCCGATAGGTCTCAGGTGCACCTCCTTAAGCCAAGATGATCCTATTTGGGCTGAAGGGTGAAAGGAGGGACGGCTACAAGACGCAGAGTCCAGAGTCTGCGGACTGGATCAAGACCCGGAAAGCGGGCTCCGGACCGGACCATAACAAGAATTGCTTTTATATTTATTGTTCTTTTTATTGTGTTCTTTTATGCTGCTTTCGACTGGAAGTAACAATCATTTTCTTTTCATTTACACTCGTGTACTGAAGAATGACAATAAATAATCTTCAATCTCAGACTGAATTAATCTGAGCGAGTAGCCTAACAAAGGTACAGTGCATCCGCACAGATCGTTTCATTACAACTGTGCATTGAGGTAGTACAGGGATAAAACAATAATAGAATGCAGAACAAAGGGTGACGGTTTCAGAGAGTAAGTAGGTAGACAATAAGATGTAAGGCCATGGAGAGGCACCCAGTGTGACCCAAAGCCCATCATGTCATACTAGGGGACTATTCAATAGTCTTCAAACAGCAGGACAGAAACCTGCATTTGGTCCATGTCCCTCTGAACCAGGGGTTCTCAACATTGTTTTATGCCATGGACATCTACCATTAACAGAGGCAGCCGAGAACCCCAGGAAGGGAACCACTGCTCTAAACATTTCCTATCCACGTGGGAATGTTACCATGGCTTTGAAAGCAAGGCGAGGCCTGCAGCACAATCGTCAATCTGCGATCACTGTTCACACAAAGTGTTGCTCTGGATTTCCAGCAATCGCAGAAGCTCTTGTGTTTATGATTCGATACGTGTTTTGATGTACACGTGACAAGTGAGGCTAATCTTTAGGTCATGCAATATTTAACGGCCCAAAGGCCTTCTAAGTGTCATGACGATACCTGCCTCACACATTCCTCTGCCAGCTCATTCCTCATAACTACCTTACTTCAGGAGTAAAAAGTTTCCCCTCAGGTACTTTATAAGTCTTTCTTTCTCACTTTCTCACTTCTGCCCGACCTGAAGAAAAAGATTGTAGTCACCTTCTCTATGTCGCTCATGACTTCACAGAACATTACAGTGCAGACAGACCCTTTGGCACAAGATATTTTCTATCGTCCATGTGACTGACTAAGAGTTTCTTAAAAGCCCCTAAGGTATCTGTCTCTACTACCACCCTGGTAGTGCATTCTATACACCCACCACTCTGTGAAAAAACTTATCTCTAAGACCCCCCCCCCATACTTCCCATCAATCACCTTGAAATTATACCCTCTCCTATTAGGCATTTCGGCCCTGGGAAAGAGTCTCTGGCTATCTACTTAATCTATGCCTCATCATTTTACACCTCTATCAAGTCAACTTTCATCTTATTTGCTCCTAAGAGAGAAACCCTAGCTTGCTCAAACTGTCCTCATAAGATATGCCCTCTAGAACAGATAACATCCTGCTAAATCTCCTCTGCGTCCTCTCTAAAGTATCGATGTCCTTCCTATAATGAGGCAAACATAGCTGAACACAATATTTAACCTCAAAAGTTTATAAGGTCACCTTTCAAACTCCTACAATTGAGAGGGAATAGACGCGGCATATCCAGCTTCTTATAGCCTCTTGTCTTGGTAACAGCCTGTTTGCACCTTATTCACTTAATAAAATTCTTCCTACAGGAGAGTGACCAGAACTGTACATTGATTCAAGATTCGAGTGCATTTATTGTCGAAGAATGTAAGAATTATACAACATTGAGATTTGCCTGCTCACGGGTAGCCTCAAAGCAAGAAACCTGGAAGACCCAATTAAAGAAAAAAATAATAAACGTAAAAGACCAACAATCAATGCACAAGAGAAAGAAAAAAAGAAGTCATGCATTCCGAAGCAAACATGATTCTCAGATCTGAACCCTGGAGCAGCCCAAAGCCCGGCTTATCAGTTCATCATGTTACCGGGCATGGAGCACAGAAGCTGGGCAGTCTTTATAGCCTCTGCACTACGGAGATGTCCCAAAGGTGACTTTACCAATATGTTATAACATGATATTCCATCTCCTATTCTGAGCATTCTTATTAACACTGAGTCACTGCATCAGAATAGAAGTGAGTCCCTTTGGAACAGAAATGAGGAGGAATTTCTTTAGCCAGAGGGTGGTGAATCTGGAATTTATTGCCACAAATGGCTGTGGAGGTCAAGTCGTTGGGTATATTTAAAGTGGAGGTTGTTAGATTCTCGATGAATGATGACATCAAAGGTTGTGGGAAGAAGACACGAGAATGGAGTTGAGAGGGATAATGAATCAGCCATGATGGAATGGCAGAGCAGACTCGATGGGCTGAATGGCCTAATTCTGCTCCTGTGTCTTATGGTTTCTCTCCACTGTGGCAGAACGTTCCATCACCATAACCTTAACACACCTGAACGTGGGAGTAAAGCCCTTAATCCTGATGTACAGAGTGGGTGGATTTTACCCAATAGAACGCCAACACGACGGGGCTGCCGAATGGCAAAGCCATCAGGCAGGAGGTGTTCAGGAGCAGCATTTTGCCAGACTAAGACATTCCAACTCGGACTTCATGTCAGTATTGACAGAGGGGACACCTGCAGTTCTCAGTTGGAGCAGAGGAGTGTCCTGGAGAGACTGAGCGCAGTTTGGGGTAAGGTCCAGAGTCTGCACCGATCACAACTACTCTGGTGCTCATGGAACTACAAGTGATTGGGCATCCTGCAGTTCAAACTCTTCAACACTGTGGCGATGATCTTCAGACACGGGACAGTTGGGACGAGCACTTGTGATTATCTGCATTGTCAGGTGTCAGATCTCAGGCAGAAAACAGTGGACGAACCAAACCGTAACGGATCACGTGCTTTCCGTGGTGCATCGATAAAAATTGGTGAGGGTACAAAGGGAGCAGACAAATTTATTTAGTCTCCAGAGCACATAGAAGAGATGGTGTGCTTTCTCGGCTGCGGCATGGAACAGAACTTATTGATAATGTTCTCTCCTAAAAATTATAAGCTCTCGAAGCCACCACAATCGCTGGTAAATAGGAGTGCGTGCACCGCCACCTCCCAGAAGTCTAGGACCAGCTCTTTCATTCTGCCGACAGTCCGGGAGAGTTTGTTAGCGCGACTCCATGCCACTGGCTCTCTCTTTCTTTCCTCTACTTCCTCCCCTTGGTATCTGAGATCCAGCTCCCCTCAGTGGTCTCATCTGCAGACTTGTAGGTGGGGTTCAAGCAGAATCCGGCCAGGAGGTAGTGAGTGTACAGGGAGCAGGGGAGGCTGACAATGCGCCTTGTGGAATTCCAGTGAAGCCACCTACCTCATCTCTGGTCTCTACCACCACCTAGTGTTCATTGGCGGCACCTCTTAAAATTATTACCCATATTATCCGTGTCCCTCTGGTCCTTTATGATGCTAGTTACCTTATTGTTCACTTCTTTCTTTTCAAATCTTTATTATTATTATTATTAGTATTATTATTATTATTATTATTATTATCCAAAATAACAAGAGTACATCGAAGTAAGAAACACTTACAATGTCTCAAAGGGGAAAAAAAACAATGTTTCAAGGATTGAAAAATATGGTGACAAAAAAAAAGAAAAGAAAAAACCCTACTAAAGCAAAAAAAAAAAAGGTGAGGGGGAAAAAAAAACCATGAGGTGGTCAACCCCGGAGCCGTGCGTCATACAAAAAGCTTCTAAAGATAAACATCAAACCGCCAGCAAAAAAAAATTATACCAAAATTTACAATTAGATCGTGGAGGAAATCTATCAATTAACTCAAATGGTAGTAACGAGCAAATGAACCCCATCTTTTCTCAAAATCAAACATAGATTCGAAGGTTCGACTTCTAATTTTCTCCAAACTAAGACATAACATCACTTGAGAGAACCATTGTGACAGAGTGGGAGCCGACGTATCCTTCCACTTCAACAAGATGGCCCTCCTAGCTATCAATGTAACGAACGCAATAACATGTTGGTCAGACAAAGAAATACCACGGGTATTTTGAGCAATTATTCCAAAGAGCACAGTTAATTTGTTAGGTTGTAAATTAATTTTAAGTGCTTTAGAAATTGTAGAAAAAACTGACTTCCAAAACTGTTCCAGTATAGAACACAACCAAAATGTGTGTCCGTGTAGCTCTCTCAGTTTTACATCTATCACAATAACTATCAACATTAGGAAAGATTTTAGACAATCTCTCCTTCATCAAATAGTAACGATGTACAATTTTAAATTGAATCAGTGAATGACTAGCACGAATCAAAGAAGAGTTAACCAGCTTCAAGATCCGCATCCAGTCCTCCGTCGTAAAAGTCAAGTTAAGTTTTTTCCCAATCTTGTTTAATCTTAAAGAAAGGGCGCTTATCCCATTATAATAATAAATTATAAGTTCTTCCAATGGAACCCTTAATCAAAGGGTTCATACTTGTAATAGTATCCAACAGGTCGGCAACTAATATGTAAGGAAAATTACTTTAATATTTTTGTAAGAAATGTCTAACTGGAAGATATTGTAAAATGTGTGAGTATGAAAGAGAGTATTTATCAACTAATTGTTCAAAAGACATCAATCTATCTTCTTTAAATAGATCCAAAAAAGAATGAATACCTTTATTTTCCCAAAATAAAAAAATTGGATCAGTCAAAGAAGGCTTAAAAAATAATTTTTATAAATTAAACTACAAAGTTTAAATTTTTTAAGATTAAAAACATTACAGAACTGGAGCCAAATTTGTAAAGAATACTTAATCACAGGGTATAAATTTAAATTAGCAACTTTAGCTAATTGTATAGGTAGAGCAGCTCCCAATAATAAGGTTAAATAAAACTGTTTCACAGCTTTCAATTCCAAATCTACCCAAATTGGCCGCTCATTCTTATCAACCCAGTGCAACCAAAAGGACATATATCGCACATTAACAGCCCAGTAATACATTACTAAATTAGGCAAAGCAAGACCTCCGTCCTTCTTCAATTTTTGTAAGTGACATTTACTAACTCTTGGTCTTTTATCATTCCAAATAAAAGATGAGATAAAATCAATTTGATCAAAAACCTTCTTAGTCAAAAAAAGGATCTTTATAAAGCTACACACACAAAATGCTGGTGGAACACAGCAGGCCAGGTAGCATCTATAGGGAGAAGCGTTGTTGACGTTTCAGGCCGAGACTCTTCGTCAGGACTAACTGAAAGGAAAGATAGTAAGAGATTTGAAAGAGAAATGCGAAATGATAGAAGACTGGAGCGGGGTGGGGTGAAGCTGAGAGACAGACAGGTGATTGGCAAAAGGGATACAGAGCTAGAGAAGGGAAAGGATCATGGGACGGGAGGCCTAGGGAGAAAGAAAGGGGGAGAGGAGCACCAGAGGGAGATGGAGAACAGGCAGAGTGATGGGCAGAGAGAGAAAAAAAACTAAATATATCAGGGATGGGGTAAGAAGGGGAGGGGCATTAACGGAAGTTAGAGAAGTCAATGTTCATACCATCAGGTTGGAGGCTACCCAGCCGGTATATAAGGTGTTGTTCCTCCAACCTGAATGTGGAGGACGAAGGAGATGTCTTCCTTTTTTAAACAAAGGGGCTTCCCTTCTTCCACCATCAACTCTGCTCTCAAATGCATCTCTCCCATTTCCCGCACATCTGCTCTCTCCCCATCCGCCCACCACCCCACTCGGGATAGGGTGCCCCTTGTCCTCACCTACCACCCCACCAGCCTCCGGGTCCAATGTATAATTCTCCGTAATTTCCACCACCTCCAATGGGATCCCACTACCAAACACATCTTTCCCTACCCCCCTTTCTGCTTTCCGCAAGGATCACTCCCTACAGGACTCCCTTGTCCATTCATTCCCCCCCCCATCCCTTCCCACCGATCTCCCTCCTGGCACTTATTCTTGTAAACGGAACAAGTGCTACACCTGCCCTTACACTTCCTCCCTCACCACCATTCAGGGCCCCAGACAGTCCTTCCAGGTGAGGCGACACTTCACCTGTGAGTGGGCTGGTGTGGTATACTGCGTCCGGTGCTCCTGGTGTGGCCTTTTATATATTGGTGAGACCCGACGCAGACTGGGAGACCGTTTCGCTGAACACCTATGCTCGGTCCGCCAGAGAAAACAGGATCTCCCAGTGGCCACACATTTTAATTCCACGTCCCATTCCCATTCTGATATGTCTATCCATGGCCTCCTCTACTGTCAAGATGAAGCCACACTCAGGTTGGAGGAACAACACCTTATATACCGGCTGGGTAGCCTCCAACCTGATGGTATGAACATTGACTTCTCTAACTTCCATTAATGCCCCTCCCCTTCTTACCCCATCCCTGATATATTTAGTTTTTTTTCTCTCTCTGCCCATCACTCTGCCTGTTCTCCATCTCCCTCTGGTACTACCCTCCCCCTTTCTTTCTCCCTAGGCCTCCCTTCCCATGATCCTTTCCCTTCTCTAGCTCTGTATCCCTTTTGCCAATCACCTGCTTGGCTCTCAGCTTCACCCCACCCCCTTCGGTCTTCTCCTATCATTTCGCATTTCCCCCTCCCCCTCCTACTTTCAAATCTCTTACTATCTTTCCTTTCAGTTAGTCCTGATGAAGGGTCTCGGCCCGAAACGTCGACAGCGCTTCTCCCTATAGATGCTGCCTAGCCTGCTATGTTCCACCAGCATTTTGTGTGTGTTGCTTGAATTTCCAGCACCTGCAGATTTCCTCGTGTTTGCCTTTATAAAGCTAATTCTGTTCCCTTGGTAGATTCTATCAAGTATTTATTTAGCAGATGGAACCCACTTACGTTTTCACTTGCTGGCTGCATCCATATAGTCAAAATGATGATTTTACCAAAATTGTTATATTTATTTCAGAATATCCCTTTTTTTTACCTGTTTGTTCACTTATTCAACTATTACCTGAGGTTTCCATAATACACAGAAGTAGAATTAGGCCATTCAATCTATCGAATCCGCGCCACCATTTCATCAAGGTTAATTTATTTTTCCAATCAACCCCATTCTCCTGCCTTCTCCCCATTCCTCTGACGTCCTTACTAATCAAGAATCTATCAACCTCTCTTTAAATATACCCAATGAGTTGGCCTTCACAGCCGTCTGTGGCATTGAATTCCACTCTCTGGATAAAGAAATTTCTCCTCATTTCTGTTCTGTTTTGGTCCTAGATCTATTGGTAGCATCCTCTCTACATCCACTGTATTGTAGGTTTCAATGAGATCTCCACTCATTCTTCTAAACTCCAGCAAGTACAGGCTCAGAGCCATTAGTTAACCCTTTCATTCCTAAGATCATTCTTGTGAACCTCCTCTGGAGCCTCTCCAATACCGCCACGTCCTTTCTGATAAGGGCCCCAGAACTGCTCACGATACTCCAGATGTGGTCTGGCCAATGACTTATAAACCCTCAGCATTACAACCTTGCTTTTATCATCCAGCCCTCTTGAAACGAATGTCAATATCATGACTCAACCTGCAAGCTAACCTTCAGGAAAGGACTACAAAGTCCTTCTGCACCTCTGTTTTCTGACTGCTCTCCCCTTTTAGAAAATAGCCAAAAACCTTTATTCCTTCTACCAAAGTGCAAGAGCAAACACTTCTCCACATTGTATTCCACCTGCCACTTCTTTGCCCATTCTCCTAATCTGTCCAGGGCATTGTTCCACCTAAGCTGCACGGGGGCACGGCAGTGCTCTAACTGAAATGCTCCCACACACATGGCCTCTGTTGCCACAGACTGGAAGGAAAGCAGACAGTAAAAGGTTTATGGATCATGAAAGATTTTCTTTTTTGTAGTCTATTACATTATACACTTCAGTTAATAAATAAAAATCAAAAGTATGTGATCTTTCAATTTTCATTCTAAATATTCGATAGCAGACATACTAAAGAAAAAAATAACATTCAAAGTACCACTCAGTTTTCAGGCCATGCTCAGAACAATTGCTGGCCTATGCAGCTTTAAAAAAAAATAAAGGGAGCATTGGTCTAAGGCCCTTTGCAGCTCCAGAAGTTGTAACAGTATGTTTCAATATCACGTTTTCTTTAATAATAAATACTTTCTTTGGTACACCTGTAAACCTGCTCATTATTGCAATTATCTAATCAGCCATTTATGAGGCAGTAACTCAATGCATAGAAGCATGTGGAGATGGTCAAGAGATTCAGTTGTTGTGCAGACCAATCATCAGAATGGGGAAGAAATGTGATCCGGATGACTTTGAATATTGTTGGTGCCTTAATGAGAGAGGTCAGAGGAGAACAGCCAGACTGGTCCATGCTGACAGTAGCTTACATCGCCATGTGTTACAACGGTAGTGTGCAGAAGAGTATCTCTGAACGCACAACACGTCGAACCTTGACACGGACAGGCTACGGCAGCGAGGTGACCATGAACATCAACTCAGCTGCTTCTTTATTAGGTGCCAACCGTAAGCTTTAAGTAATCACAGTGTAACCCCCCGCACCCCCCGTTCTGACTGAAACAAGTTGCAGAGTTTGTTCATAGTTTATAGATATCGCTTACAGTTGGTGTTCTATACATTTGTTAAGTACGCCCACAGATAAAGAATCTCAGGGTTGGATGTGGTGACACCTGTGTACTCTGATAGTAAGTTTTACCTTGAACTCTGAACTCTGAAATACCCGATCCAGACCACATGATACGCTGAGGCAGAAAGGCTCTTCAAAATGAAGTTCAGCAGAAGTTCCTCCTAGTTTATTTAAATCTGTTGCATTTCACCCTTCCTGTTATTCATAAGATTCATGCATGAGTCATCTCCTAATCTTTCCTCAGCTTAGTGTTTTACCCAGAACTTCAGACCAGAGCCACACTGAATCATTTAGCCTAGCCGGAGGAAAATCCAGCATTCTCCACTTTTGAGTCACACACACAAAATGCCATAAGAACCCAGCAGCTACAGGAATAAGAATTGATGTTTTGGGCCAAGACCCTTCACAGGGCTCCCATTTTTCCAGTATTGTAAACTTTTGGGGATTAATCGTCCAAATGGATGTTAAGTATGTGATGCTACTTTTCTACACCGAAGTTTTGGACTCATGGGTTCTCAGAGAAGAATCCGGAACATTGCTGACACATTGGATTTACTATGTGTGTCCTCAAGGAGATGAATCTCGGAGTTCTATATGGTGACATACATGTACTTTAATGATACATTTACTTTGAATCTTGAACCAGGGACATATGATAGAAAAGAAACCAGATCTTATTGAGTTAACTGCTGCTCTCTGCTCAAAAAATGATTATGTGGATAAAAAAAAGTAATTGGTTGTAATGGTATTTAAATGACAGCTGTTCCGGGTTGAACACAGCTCGGGAAATCCCCCAGTTCAGTTTCAATGCCTTTTAGTGTGCTGCTAAATATAAATCTGTGTCTTGGGCACAGAGCCAACATTGGAGCTCCAATATAAAACTTCCCCAAAGCTGAGTTAAGTTCCTCATCTGAGAACAAAGAATACACAGAATTTAAAATATGCAGATTTATGGAGGATGGAACTGGAAATTAATTCATTATATAGTGTGGTTTGCCATCTTTCTTCCACTTTGAAATTGGTAAATTGGTTGATTATTGTTAAGTGTAGGTTTATTGTTTATCTATTTAGTGATAAATATTTAAGGGAGACCCTTCTTCTCCTTTCAGCTGCACCATCCAGAAACCCCATTTTAATGCTCACCTAATCGCGGGACAATTTACAAAGACCAATTAACCAGTACATCTGAGGACTGTGGGAGGAAACCAGAGCACCCAGAGGAAACCCACATGGTCATGGGGAGAATGTACAAACTCCTTAAAGACAGTGGCAAGAAAGGAACTCAGGTCGCCTGTACCATAAAGCGTTGTGCTAACTACTATGATACTGTGCCACTCTAACACTGACTTATGACTTGACATACATTCAGTCACCGCTTTATTCGGTATATAATAAGGTGCCCACTGAGTGTTTCTCTATGCGTGTGGTCTTCTACTTCTGTAGCCCACCCACTTCAAGGTCCACATGCTGTGCATTCAAGATGCTGTTTTGCACACCGCTGTCTTAGTGTGTGGTTATTTGACTCCCTGTTGTCTTCCTGTCAGTTTGAACCAGTTTGGCCATTCTCCTCTGACCTCTCTCATTAACAAATTGTTTTCACCCACAGAACTGTGGCTCCACTTTCGTTCCTCGTACAATTTTTTGTGAACTCTGGAGACTTGTGTGTGGAAATCCCAGCAGATCAGCAGTTTCTGAGATACTCAAACCACCCCATCTGGCACCAACAGTCAAAGTCAGATCACAGTTCTTGCCCCATTCTGATGTTTGGTCTGAACAAAAACATATGCATTGAGTTGCTGTCAAATGATGGGCTGATTAGATATTTGCATTAAAGTACCTAATAAAGTGACCCCTGAGTGTATATCAAGCATTCACTGGAAACTTGTGCAGTATGTTGTGTGGCTTGTCCATGTTTCGCCCACACTGAAATTGTCATGTGACCCCAAGCACAGAATCAGGTTTATCATCACTGACATGTGTCGTGAAATTGATTGTTTTGCAATAGCAGAACATTGCAATGCATAAAAAATGCTGTAGATTACAATGAGAAATATATTAAAAATAAATGAGTAGAGAGAAAAGAGAGCAAAATAGTACTCATGAGGTTATGGACCATTTGGAAATGTGGTGGAGGGGGAGAAGAAGCTGTTCCTAAAACAATGAGTGTGTGCCTTCAGGTCCGTGTACCTCCTCTCGAATGGTAGCAATGAGAAGAGGGCACGTCTTGGGTGATGTGGGGTCCTTAATGACGGGTGCTGCCCTTTTCAGGCATTGCCTTTTGAAGAAGGCCTCAAACGTCTTGAAAGTGGTGGGAAAAATTGGTTCTGCCTGCCACACCAGCAAATCGTCTATCACATCAGCGCACTGAGACGGTACAAAAGGAAAGCAATTATAGAATGAAGAGTAGAGTGTTCCAGTGACAGAGAAAGCAGAGTGCAGGCAACAACCAGAGTGATTATGAGGTCCGGATTCCACCTCATCTGACTAGAGGGCCATTCAGTGGTCTTATAACCAGGATGGAATCTGTCCTTGAGCCCAGTCGTGCGCGCCTTCAGGCTTTTGCCCAATGGAGAGGGGGGAAGAGAGAATGTCTGGGGTGGGCGGGTCCTTGGTTATGCTGGCTGCTTTGCTGAAGCAGCGGACAGTGTATGGAGGAGAAGCCGGCTTCTGTGACGCGCCGAGTTGTGGCCCACAACTCTATGGTTTCTTGCAGTCACGCGCAGAGCCGTTGCAGCTGTGCGTGACGTTGCCCAACGTGGAGATGCCGATGCACGGTCATTGACAGATTCGGGTCAGGGTCCAGTCGCGTGGAGTGCAAGGCGACTGCAGACCCGTCACCGCTACGGCCTTCCCCGGCCTTCACTGTCACTGTGACGTGTCGTTACCTTCCACCAGCCTGACAACTTTGTCTGGAACTTCCCCGTTAACCTTACCACCATGGGTGACCCTACCAGGGCCTCAGCTCCAGGCGGCATCGCTCTCAGAATCTCAGGGACTAACCAGCCAACCTGCCCTGATAAGGTGACGACCCTCGGAGAGGGTCAAAAGGGACATGCTAGATTTCTTCAGCTTCCTGAGGAAACAGAGGCATTGGAGAGTGCTCTTGGCCTTGGCGTTTAGGTGGTTGGGCCAGGACAGAACATTAGTGATGTTCACACCTAGAAACATGAAGCTCTTAACCCTCTGAGCCTCAGTACCAATGATGTAGACAGGAACACGTGCCCCACCCTCTTTCCTGGTGTTACTCACAAAGCCTTTTGTTCTGCTGACAGGCAGGGAGAGGCTGTTGTTGTGACTCCATGCTACTGGGCCCTCTTGCCTCTTCCTCTCCTCCCTCTCATTGCTTTTCGAGGTTCGGCCCACTACAGTGGTGTCTTCTTCAAACCTGTAGGTGGAGTTAGCACAGACTCGAGCCACGCAGTTGTGAGAGGACAAGAAACAGAGAAGGGGGCTGAGGCCACAGCCTGGTGAGATTCCAGAGAAAGGCAGCCTCCTCTTCTCTGGTTTCCTTCACCACCCCGTCCATTGTCAGCAGCTCTTAAGAATGAATGACTGTAATATCTGCACCTCTCTGCTCCTCTAAGTAGCTTAGTTACCTCTTTCTTCAAACATCCGTTGACCTTTGCAACTATTGCCATTGGCAATAATCTCAATAATCTCAATAATCTCAATAATCTCAATGTCACATTTCAAAGGTGCATTTAATGTCAGAGGAAGGTGTACAAAACACAGCCTGAAACTTCCTTTCTTCAAAAGCAGAGGAGTGCCCCAAAGAATGAATGACAGTTAAATGTTAGAACCCCAAAGCCGACCCCCCCCCAGCTCACCCCTCCCACACGTAAGCACCAGCAGGGCAACAAGGCCCCTCTACCCCACCAGTAAAAAGGCATCAGCACCCCCCATGAAGAACTCAAGCGTGCAGCAAAGCACCAATAAAGACACAGACTCAGGGGAGGTATAATAAACAACTCGCTGATCTATGACGTGAAAAACTGGTTGCATCGCTTTTTCCAGGCTCTGTGCCCAAAGAACTCGGGTCCTTCATCTCCCGCAACACACCAGGCACTGGCACCGACCTCGAGTCCACCTGCTCTTCCAGGCTGCGTCCGTGGTATATTCGAAAGAGACACCGAGAGCAAGTTCCGTTCCCACAAAGAACCAAAGTCAGCCTGTCACTCCAGGTCAGGATTCTTAAAAGAACCCTGAAAGGGGGAAAAAAAGAGATATTAAAGATTGAAATAGAGCTGTTTCCAAAGATGCGAGCATTAGGTGCCATCGGCCTCCTGAGCGTTTGATGACGTGGAATGTCTTCAAAGATGCTACATAAATGTAACACACACACACAAAATGCCAGAGGAACCCCTCAGGTCAGGCAATGTCTGGAGAGGGAAATGGACAATCAATACTTCATCAGGACTGGAAAGGAAGGTGGAGGGTGGGGGAGAAGCCAGAATAAGAAGGTGGGAGGAGGAGAAGGTGTACATGCTTGCAGGTGATAGGTGAGGCCAGGAGAGGGGGAAGGTGGGGGGGGGGGGGGTGGGTTGAGGTTTTGAGATAAGAAGCTGGAAGGTGATTGGTGGAAGAGGTTAAGGCTGAAGAAGAAGGAATCTGACAGGAATGGAAAATGGACCAACCTCACACCTTCCCCCTCATCTGCCATACCCCCATGACTACCAACCACCTCACCTGCTATCCCCTCTTACCTGGTAGCCCCCTCCCCCCCACACATACACACACACAAACACCGTCCCTCTCACCTGGTATCCTTCCTCCCCCTACCTATTGTTCACCTGGTATCCCATATCCACTCACCTTCTCCTTCACCTGCTTTCCCCCATTCCACCTCCCCCTCACCTGGTACTACACCCTTACCCGGTACTACACCCTCCCCAGCTCCCTTCTCACCTGGTATCCCACCCACACACCTACCTCCCCCTCACCTGGAGTCCCACCTACCTGCCCCTCACCTGGTATCCCACCCACCCACTTCCCGCTCACCTGGTACTACACCCACCCACCTCCCCTCACCTGGCACCTCACACACCCACCTCCCCTCACCCGGCATCCCACCCCCCCACCTCCCCTCACCTGGCACCTCACACACCCACCTCCCCTCACCTGGCATCCCAACCCCCCACCTCCCCTCACCTGGCATCCCACACACCTACCTGCCCCTCACCTGGTATCCCACCCACCCACTTCCCGCTCACCTGGCACCTCACACACCCACCTCCCTTCTCACCTGGCATCCCACCCACCCACCTCCCCTCACCTGGCACCTCACACACCCACCTCCCCTCACCTGGTATCCCACCCACCCACTTCCCCCTCACCTGTTATTACCCGCCACCCATCCATGCTCCTCTCACCTGGTATCCCAATCACCTCTCATCGATAGTTGTTGAGTGTTGTTCAGAATAAAGTGCCAGAAGCGAATAGAAGGCGTTCCCCCGCCTCGCCACGCCTGTCCGTGGCAGCGGCCGCCCACACAGCGAGGGAAACTTCTCCATCGATCGCCTCCGCTGCGGGACCTGCCGGCTGGCGATCAGTTTCGCGCGGAGAGGCTGTGTGACAAGGTCCTCGGCCCTCGGCGGAAGAGATGGGGGCAATGATGCCGTCTCCGCGAACCGTGAGCCAGCTGCTCCTCCCGCTGTCCCAGGAACCGGCAGCCGGTGTGAGGCGACGCCGCTCTCCCTGTTTGCTCGCCGCCTTCCTCCTCCTGCTCCTCAACGGCCCCACTGCCCTGGGTGAGGAGCGCGGCGCAAGGGGAGTGGGAGGCACCGGGGAGGGGGCACTAGGGAGGTAGAAGAGGGGTGGAAACACTGAGGAAGGGCGGGCAAGAGAGGGAAGAGGGCAACTAGGGAGGGGAGGGGAAGGGCACCAAGGGAGTGTAGGGAGAGGAACTGAGGGAGGGTTAAGAGGGGAGGAGAATGGGCACCAATGGAGGGTGGGAAGTGGGCATCGAGAAAGGGTGGGGAGGAGAGGGGAGTGACATTGAGGCAGGGAGAGGAACTGAGGGAGGGTTAAGAGGGGAGGAGAATGGGCACCAATGGAGGGTGGGAAGTGGGCATCGAGAAAGGGTGGGGAGGAGAGGGGAGTGACATTGAGGCAGTACTAAAGGAGGGTGGAGAGCTGAGGGCAAGGTACCAATGGAAGGTGGGGAGGAGGGGGCGCCAATGGAGGGTAGTGGAGTGGGCACCAGGGGAGGGGAGGGGGGTTCCAAAGGAGCGTGGGGAGGGGAGAAGGCACCAAATGGGCATGGGAAGGGAAGGACGTACTGAGGCAGAGAGCAGGTAGGGAGGGAGTGGAGGTGGATTGAGTATCATTGAGGGGGTGGTGGAAGGGGAGGGGGCATTGGGGATGGGTGTGTGGGGGAGGAAATTGGGTGCCAAAGGTGTGTAGGGAGGGAGAGGGGTGCTAAGGGTGGGACAGAAGGCTGAGGAGTGGAGATGTGTGGGTGCAGCGAGTGGGTAGGAGAGAGGACACTGAGATTGGGAGGGGAGGGGGCCACAGGTGAGTGGGTGGGGAGGGGCCGCCAAGGATGTTTGGGGAGGGAAGGAAGAGGTCACTGAGGGTGGGTAGGGAGAGAATCGGGTGTGGACAGTGAGGAGAGATGTCTGTGGAGAGAGGTGTTGAGGGAAGGGCATTTCAATGGTGAGGAGGGGCTTGGGCGAAGAGGTGGGTGGGGATGTAGGCATCGAACTGAGGAAGAGGTGAGTGCAGAGAGTGAGGGTGTTGGAGTTTTACAGTGGGAGGGATAGGTGGCTCTGGAGGAATGGCGTGGTATCCACAGGAGGGACAGACAGATCTGTTGTTTCAGTTCAATTAATTTTAAAGTTTTAAAATGAGCCATTTCACTCTCACAAGTCGCTAATGGACCGATTATTATTTGCTTGCCAGGAACGCGCATCATTCAAGTGACTTTCTCTGGTAAAGGTCCGGAGTTCTCAACGCCTGCCCTGCAGTTTGCTTACAACGGCAAAGACACTGTTCACTTTAGTTATTCCACAGAAAAGTTTGTGGCCATCAATCCGCTTGTAAAGTCTTACGTGGACGAGCTGAACTCCGATGCAAAGCTTGTCAAAAATGTTAATCGCCTTGTTAATGACATGCCTTTTGCCATGGAGGTAATTCACCAGGCTCTTCAAGGTCTGACTGGTAAGTTTATTTTCACACAAAAAAAAACCTGCAGATGATGGAAATCCAGGCAACACACACAAAGTGCTGGAGGAGCTCAGCAGGCCAAGCAGCATCCGTGGAAAAGAGTACAGTCGACGTTTCGGGACTGGAGAAACAAAGATGAGGAGTCAGAGTTAGAAGGTGGAGAGGGGTGAAGTAAGGAGCTGGGAAGTTGATTGGGAAAAGAGGTACAGGAATCTGATGGGAGAGGACAGAAGGGCGTGGAAGAAAGAAGGAGGGAAGCACCAGACAGAGGTGATGTGCAGGTAAGGTGAGAGAGGGGAAAAGGGAATGGGGAATGATGAAGTGGGGGGGGGGGGGGGGACATTACTGGAAGTTCAAGAAATCGATGTTTTACCCGGGCGGAATATGAGATGTTACTCCTCCAACCTGAGTGCGGCCTCATCCTGACAGAAGAGGAGGCCATGGCATGCGAATGGGAAGTGGGATTAAAGCTTTGTTTTCAAAGCGATGTTCAAGCAGGCTGTGTGGCATAGGCTGACAGAGAGGGCAAAACAAGGGAACACACACACCAGTCCTCAAAGAGGGATCAGAAGTGGAGGGAGTGAGCAATTTCAACTGTTAGACGTCAATATCTCTGCGGATCTATCCCGGGCCCTACATATCGAGGCAGTTACAAAAAAGGCACGACAGCGGCTATATGTCATTAGGAGTTTGAGGAGATTTGGTATGTCAAAGATGCGTGCAAATTTCTACAGATATAACCATACAACAATTATAGCATGGAAGCAGGCCATCTCGGCCCTTCTAGTCCGTGCCGAACGCTTACTCTCACCTAGTCCCACCGACCTGCACTCAGCCCATAACCCTCCATTCCTTTCCTGTCCATATACCTATCCAATTATTTTTTAAATGACAATATCAAACCTGCCTCTACCACTTCTACTGGAAACTCGTTCCATGCAGCTACCACTCTCTGAGTAAAGAAGTTCCCCCTTGTGTTACCCCTAAACTTTTGCTCCTTAACTCTCAACTCATGTTCTCTTGTTTGAATCTCCCCTACTCTCAATGGAAAAAGCCTATCCACGTCAACTCTATCTATCCCCCTCATAATTTTAAATACCTCTATCAAGTCCCCCCTCAACCTTCTACGCTCCAAAGAATAAAGACCTAACTTGTTCAACCTTTCTCTGTGATTTAGGTGCTGAAATTGTGGAGGTATAACTGGCTGCACATGGGGGGAGGGGTGTAGATACTTCAAAGGGTTGAAAGAAGCTGCAGAAGGTTCTGAACTCAGTCAGTTGCATCCTGGGCACTAGCCTCCTTAGCATTCACTCTCTCTTTCAATCTTTTTATTAGTATTAAAAATATTATGAATAAAATACAATTAAAATATTGATAAGGGATTACAAACATATAGACTCCCATTACACATGAAGGAATACATAAGGAATGAATACAGTATAAGTAAGTTTTCCCAAAACATAAACCATATAGTATATATATGAACAAGGTAAGTCTAGATATTCCATAATATATAATATAAAAAAGAGAAAAAAAATAGTAAATCTATATATGAAAGTTAACTAATCTACTAATCTAATATCTAAGAAAAAAAACAAAGAAGGAAAAAAAACTTTAAAAAAAACTAAAAAAAAGAGAAAAAAAAAAGGGCTGTTCATAGTATCTCACAAGCATACATAAACATCAATGACGTCAACTCCGATCCTCTCAACATACATACGATTAAAGCTGAAAAAACCAATAAGCCTGGCACAGGGCCATTACATCATATGAAAATATTGAATAAATGGTCTCCATATCTTTTCAAATTTAATAGAAGTATCAAATACAGCACCTTAGCATTCAGGAATCTTCAAGGAGTGATGCCTCAAAAAGGCAGCGTCCATCATTAAGGACCCCCACCACCCAGGACATGCCCTCTTCTCATTGCTGCCATCAGGGAGGAGGTACAGGAGCCTGAAGGCACACACTCAACGATTCAAGAAAAGCCTCCCTGGGAATCACTGCTGTAGCCTCATTCACTTTGAGGTTTGACATGTTGTACGTTCAGAGATGTTCTTCTGCACGCCTCTGCTGTAACATGTGGTGATTTGAGTTACTGTCCCCTTCCCGTCAGCTTGAACCAGTCTGGCCATCCTCCCCTGACCTCACTCATGAACAAGGCGTTTTCGCCCACAAAGCTGCCACTCACTGGATGTTTTTTCTTTGTCACCCCGTTCTCTGTGAACTCGAGAGACCGTTGTGTTTGAAAGTCCCAAGAGATCAGCAGTTTCTGAGATACTCAAACCACCCCATCTGGTCCATGGTCAAAGTCAATTAGATCGCATTTCTTCCCCATTCTGATGTTTGGTCTGAACAACAACTGAACCTTTTGACAATGTCTGCATGCTTTTATGCATTGAGTTGCTGCCACATGATTGGCTGATTAGAGGTTTATACGAACGAGCAGGTGTACCTAATAAAGTGGACACTGAGTGTATGTCATTGATATTAAACCTGATTCGGATCTGCACTAACCTGTAGCTAATTAACCTTACCATGCAAATTTTCATTTCTAAGTATTTCCACCTTATGGAAACTTTGGGTTACCAACAGTTCTTGGAACTTTCATGTGACTTTGGAGTAACTGAAAGGACCATGCCCCTGGTCAGAGGCAGATGACCAGCAACCGTTTCTAAACACAAAAGATTCTGCAGATGGTGGCAATGCAAAGCAACGCACGGGCACGCACACACACACACAAGAATTCAGCAGGCCAGGCAGCATCTAGGGAGGTGAATAAACATAGGAGCAGGATTAGGCCATTCGACCCATCGTGTCTGTTCCACCATTCTGTCATGATGGAATCTCAATGTTGTATAATGTATACATGCTTTAATAATAAACATACTTGGAACTTTTAAATTCTATTGCTCTTTACTTTTTCTGATCCTGTAACCAAGTTCAGCTTCAATGTGTTTCTGTCCACTGCAGCGAAGCCGACTATCACAATAACCTCAAAACACCTGAAGAACAAAGAGAATACCTTGGCCCTGAGTTGCCAAGTGCATGGATTTTATCCCAGGGATATCCACACAACATGGCTGCGGAATGGTATGGCGATCGATCAGGAAGTGCTAATGACGAAAATTTTACCCAACCAGGATGGGACGTTCCAAGTCCAGCTACAGGTCGAAATTGCCCCTGGGAAGGGTGACACTTATACTTGTGAAATCAAGCATTTGAGCATCCCTGACAAGCTGCATGTAGTTTGGGGTAAGGCTTAGAGTCTGAATAATTTGGGGTTCAGTGTACTGGTGACAATCTGGTTCACACTCTGTCCAACACCGTATTATACACTCAGTGGCCACTTTATTAGACACCTCCTCTACATAATAAAGTGCCCACTGAGTCATGTTCATGGTCTTTTGCTGCTTTAGCCCATCCACTTCGAGGTTCTAAACATTCAGTGATGCTCTTCTGCACACTACCATTGTAACAGGCGGTTCTTTGAGTTACTATCGTGTTCCTGTTAGCTTGAACCAGTCTGGCCGTTCTCCTCTGAAATCTCACTAACAAGGCATTTTTGCCCACATCTGCCACTCAGTAGATGATTTTTTTTTGTTTGTTTTTCACACTATTCGCTTTAAACTCCAGAGACTTGTGCCTGAAAACCCCAGAGCTCAATAATTTCTGAGATACTCAAACCACCCCGTCAGGCATCAACAATCGTTCAAAGGTTCATTTACTATCAAATTATGTATTCAGTGTACAACTCTGAGATTCATCTTCTCCAGATAGCCACGAGACAAAGAAAACCACGGAAGCCGTTCAAAGATAAACATCAAACCCCGCCCCCACTGCACAAAGAAAATCAAAACTTAACAAGACCATCAACCCCCACCAAACCCCCTCCCTGCTCAAAAAAATATCAAAATGCAACAAGAACATCAACCCACCAAAACCCCGCTCCCTCACGGAAAAAAACTAACAAAAACCTCAAGCCCCAAACCCCCTCCCCTCGCACAGAAAACTAACAAAACATGCCATGCAACAACAAGTGAAAGAACAGGCAAAAACACAGAATATGAAAAAACATAAGACTGAAAAAGTCCATAGTCCAACACCGAGAGAGAGGGACTACTCAAACACAGAGGCCTACCCTCCAACTACAGTAAGTGAAAGGCGTCACACAGACTTCTCTGACAGCAGGGAAGTCTGTCCCTGCAATTAAAAGGCGAGTAGTCGCCTCGGATTCAATCTTCCCTGACCCTTTAATCGGCGAAATGGAGTCGATCATTGGCCCGTGCCTCATCTTTAAGCTGCTTCTCCTTGAGGCTGTTCGATTTAGGGAACCCTCCACGAGTTCTCCCAAGTACTTTGCTTTTGTACTACCTTGTATGTATGGAATGATGGTTTGGATATCATGCTCACAAATACTTTTCACTCTACTTCAGTGTATCATAATAAGCCAATTAACACACTTCTGACCCCAGTGGATATGAGCCCAGCCTGTCTGACCCTTTGTCATAAGACAACCGGCGCATTCCAGCAGTCTAACTGTCATGTAGCATAATACTTTAACTGCCAGCGACCTGGGTTTAAACCCAGCACATCCTTCTTCGAAAGGGGGCCATTCTCTGTTGTTGTACTGGACCGAGACCAGAGAGGTCGAGTGAAGACAATAAAGTACAAACAACTGTGGCCAGTCTGCCTACAGCTGTAATATCTTCTGACCAACAGGTGGCCAAACTGCTCTCTGCTCTTGTATCTTCTGACCAACAACCGTGGCCAAACTGCTCTCTGCTCTTGTATCTTCTGACCAACAACCGTGGCCAAACTGCTCTCTGCTCTTGTATCTTCTGACCAACAACCGTGGTCAAACTGCTCTCTGCTGTAATATGTTCTGACCCCACTTTTACTGATTTTCCTAGATCCCAAGAATAACTATCCAGTCTACGGATATGTAATTGGAATAATCGTTGGAATAATTGGCATTCTGATTGCAGTGGCTGGAGGAATAATCAGGTGGAAAGGTAGGAATATTTTTGTACATCCTCATCAGACTGGGGATCACTTTTTCTTCCAACACTTCATTAAAAAAAAGCCACAGATACCCAGTTGGCCAAATACCCAATCTGGTCATCTGAGACCCAGTGATTCAGCACGGGTTATCACACCAAAATCTACACTAAGTGTGGTAGAACATAAGGGCAGGCCAGAGGACAAGGAGTAATTCAAGACGGAAACAGACCCCTGATTCACACTGACCATCAAATATCCATTTTTATTTATCCAACTTTGTTCTTCCAACATTCCCATTAGCTCCAATTAAACTCCCCCCCCCCCCCCCAATACCTACACATGAGAGACATTCCCATCAGGAGAGTGGAACCTTGGGAGAAAGGGAAGGTGAAGGGACACCATAGGGAGGCACTGGGCAGTAAGGAGGTGAAGGGGTAATGGGTAGCCAGAATGGGGAATGGATAAAGATAGGATGGGAAGGGGAAAGGAATTACCAGAACTCAGAGAGATCGATGCAACTCACTGTCATCTCCCAGCATGTATTCCTTTCCCTCCTCCCGCCTTATTCTTACTTCTGCCCCCTTCCACTCCAGTCCTGAGGAAGGTTCTTGACCTGAAGCATTGACTGTTTATTCCCCTCCATCGTTGCCACCTCACCTGCCGAGCTCCTCCAGCATTCTGTGTGAGTTGCTCTGGATTTCCAGCATCTGCAGAACCCCTTGTGTTTATCAAATGTTCGATGGTGCAGATTCATGGCGAGAGAGGAAAGATTAATGGAGATTTGTGAGGAGAACCGTTCTGCACAGAGAGCGGTCGGCACCTGGGGCACCAGGGGAGGTGCTGGAACCAGATATGATAGCAATGTTTAAGACCATTTTGGCAGACAGGTGAACAGGCAAGAAGTGGAGCCTCAGTGACCACTTTATTATGTTTCTCATACACCAGTAATAAAGAGGCCACTGTCTGTATGTTCATGGTCTTCTGCTGCAGCCCATCAATTTCAAAGTTCGACATGTTGTTTATTCAGAGTTGCTCTTCTGAACACCACAGTGGTTATTTGAGTTACTGTCACCCTCCTGTCAACTTGAACCAGTCTGGCCGTTCTCCTCTGACCTCTCTCATTAACAAATTGTTTTCACCCCCAGAACTGCCGCTCCACTTTTGTTCCTCTCACCATTCTCTATGAACTCTAGAGACTTGTATGTAAAAATCCCAGGAGGTCAGCAGTTTCTGAGATACTCAAACCACCCCATCTGGCACCAACAATCATTCCACGGTCAAAGTCACTTAGATCACATTTCTTCCCCTTTCTGATGCTCGGTCTAAACAATAAATGTACCTCTTGACTATGCCTGCATGCATTGAGTTTCTGCCACATGATTGGCTGATTAGGTGTTTCTATTAATGAGGAGGTGTACCTAATCAAGTGGACACTGAGTGTAGGTCAGTAATATTAAACTTGCTTCTGATCTGCACTAACCTGTAGCTAATTAACCTCACAATGTAACTTCTGATATTTCAGCCATCAGTCGGGTTACCAGCTGTTCTTGGAACCCTCATGTGAATTGGGAGTGTCTGAAAGAACCGTTCCCCTGGTCAGTGGCCTCTTCTGAGCAGTGTAACCACCAAAGTCAGAGCAAATTTGTGATTTTTATTACAAGTTGTTAAAATTAAAATCTGTTAAAGTTTAGTAAAGGCATCAAAGATCATGGGGAGAAGGCAGGAGAATGGGGTTGAGATTGACAATAAATCAGCTGCAATGGAATGGCCAGCGCAGACTCAATAGGCCAAATCGCCTAATTCTGGCTTCTATGCCTTGTGATTTAAATATATCATCCAAGTACATATATGCCACCAAATATCGCCTTGAGATTCATCTTCTTGCGGGTATTTACAGGAAAATAATTACAATCAAATTTATGAAAACTACACATAAACATTGATCGACAACCAATGTGCAAAAGACAAATTGTGCAAATAAAAACTTAAATAATACTGAGAATGAGCTGCACAGTCCTTGAAGGTGAGTCTGTAGGTGTGAAATCAGTTTAATTAAGTCTCCAAATGAAACAAGGGTGTGGACCGCTGCCCCACACTCTACAATAAAGACGACCTGGGTTCAATTCCCATCATTGCCTGTAAGGAATTTGTACGTTCTCCTCATGAGCGTCTGGGTTTTGTCCGGGTGCTCTGGTTTCCTTCCACAGTCCAAAAGATGTACGGTTCGTAGGTTAATTGGTCATTGTTAATTGTTAATCCCATGATAAGGCTAGGATTAAATCAAAGGATTGCTGGGCAGTGCGGCTCAAAGGGCCAGCAGGGCTTAGTCCACGCTGTATCTCAAAAAAAAAATTTATCCACAATTGATTCAGCAGCCTGACGGTTGGGCGGTAATGACTGTTCCTGATGGTCATGTGGGACTTGAGACTCCTGTACCTCCTGCCCAGTAGCAGTAATGAGAAGAGAGCATGGCCTGGATGGTTGGGGTCCATGATGATGGATGCTGCTTTCCTAGGTCTTCATCAACTGATCTAGGTTAGGAAACTCACTACACAACTCTTGATTAATCAAAGCTCGCACTTTATTGTCTCTGCACAAACTTAAAATATGAATTCTATTGTTCCCTCTATACCAATACCCACTCAGACCACTTTTCCAATTTATAATACCTATATAGAGAATTTCCCATTGGCCTGACATCCGATCCTTTCTGCTCCCAGCCCCTGGAATGGTGATTCCTCATTGTGATGGTTAGTCTCCAGAGTTCTCACCATTTTGCATTTGAAGCTCTTAAGTCTTATAGTCTTCCTTGTCAGTTCAAATAATGCACTCCTGTCTTGGCTCGAGGTCTTCCGACTGACCTATAACGGATGTAGTACAAGGGCTACACAACATCATGCCTTAGGCAACTTCTTTTGTTTTCTTCAACTCTGGTTCAACCCAGGTCACCCAGAAACTGGGTAAAGATTAGAAACAGAAAACCTACAGCACAATACAGGCCCTTTGGCCTGCAAAGCTGTGCCAAACATGTCCTTACCTTAGAAATGACCTAGGGTTACCCGTAGCCCTCTATTTTACTGAGCTCCATGTACCTGTCCAGGAGTCTCTTAAAAGACGCTATCGCATCTGCCTCCACCACCGTCACCGGCAGCCCATTCCACACAATCACCACTCGCTATGGAAAAAAAACTTACCCCTAACATCTCCTCCGTACCTACCTTCCAAGCAACTTAAAACTGTGCCCTCTCGTGCAAGCCATTCCAGACCTGGGAAAAAGCCTCTGACTATCCGCACAATCAATGCCTCTCATCATCTTATACACCTCTATCAGGCCACTTCTCATTCTCTGTCACTCCAAGGAAAAAAGGTCGAATTCACTCAACCTATTCTCAAAAGGCATGCTCCCAATCCAGGCAATATCCTTGTAAATCTCGTCTCAGATTATTTCTGCAAGCATGCCATCGTACACAATACATAGTCTACCTATGATCTCAGTTCAATAGCAGAAACTCCTTGTGTCCGCATTCAATTGCTCTGATTAAGATATCCCACAGAAAGAATCAGTTCATCAAACTGTTCACAAAATGGAGGATACAGAGGAGCTTCACAAAATGGCAACCTCCATTCCTTCAAGCACATGGCAAGAACTTCCACTATCCTTGACGCATTCAAGTTCAATGTTTTATTCCATAATTTAATTCCTTCACGGCCAACAGCAGCACTCCTTATAAATGTTCTCAGTGGTGGGGAAGGCTTTACTTGTGATGGACTGAGCTGTGCCAACCACTTCCTGTAGACTTCTCCATTTTTATAGAGGATTCTCAAAGTTTTTGATGACATACTGAATCTGTATAAACTTCTAAAAAATTAGAAATGCTGCAGTCCTTTCTTTTTGACAACACAATCTGCTGGTTCCAGCACAGATTCTCTGATAAGGTAATGCCAAGGAATTGAGAAGTTACTGACCCTCTCCACCACTGATCCCCCAATGAGGACAGGCTCATGGACCTCTGATTTCCTCCTCCTGTATCAATAATCAGTTCTTTGATTTTGCTGAATTTGAATGAGAGGTTGCTGGTATGGCAGCATTCAACCAGATTTTTAATCTCACTCCTATCTGCTGATTCAACAACGCCTTTGATTTAACCCCAAGTGTTGCATTTAATTCATTTCTTGAGAATCTGTGTGTCAATAGTAAGACCAACAGTTACTGTTTATGATGAACTTCCTTCTTTAGCTGTCTTGCTGGGCCATGTCTCGGTGCTTTCAAAGTGTCCCATTCCAGCGGACTTTAGATTGCAGTCTTTCCCCGTACTGCCTTTGCATGCCCCGAACTGCAGTGTGTCTCTCAACAGCATTCCCTTGCAGTCACCTCAGTGACTTCACCGTGCTTATCAGAGTTCAAAGTGAATTTATCATCAAAGTACATATATGTTGCCATAACCAACCCTGAGATTCAATTTTCTTCTCAATAAACCCACGATAGCATTGATTATTTCTCTCCAGCTCACCATGGCTCTCAATGTGGGATGAAGTGGATTCAAGACTTCATGTGTTCAAATGCAAGAGCCTCTGTTACATGCCCAGGTAATACCTTCTTCAACTGAAGATGCATATCGCCATTAACTAGCGCGGAGTCTCCACAGGGCCTTCCTTGAAGTAATCACTTGCCCCTTTCATTTCAGTCACCTGCGGGCAGCACACTGTTGATCACATGTTAATCACCCGCACACACACAACCTTAAGAATGGGTAGCACGGTAGCATTACCAGCAACCTGGGTTCAATTCCCACTGCTGCCTGTAAGGAATTTTGTAGAGTCTCCTCCTGACCGTATGGCATTCCAAATGCCATAAGACATTGGGGCAGAAAACAGCCCATCGAGTCTGCTCTGCCATTCCATCATGGCTGGTTTATTATCCCTCTCCCCGTTCTCCTCCCTTCTCCCCATAACATTTGAAGCCCTTACTAATCAAGAACCTTTCAACCTCCACTTTAAACATACCCAATGGCTTGTCCTCCATGGCTGTCTGTGGCAATGAATTACACAGATTCACCACCTGGCTGAAGAAATACCCAGAAGGTTAATTGCTGATGTGGGTGTGATTGGGTGGCGTAGGCTCTCCAGACCTGAAGGGCTTCTTACTGTGCTGTTTCTCTAAATACAAATCAACAGTGATAGCTGTAGAGTGTGAGAGCATCACAGCACAGAAACTGGCCCTTTGGCTCATCAATTTCATACCAAAAAGCATTTAAATTGCCTACTCCCGTTGACCCACAACCGGACCATAGCACTCCACACCAGCCCCATCAAAGTACTTACCCAAACTTCTCTTAAATGTCGAAATCAAACCTGCAATCACCACCTCCACCGGAAGCTTAATCCACACTCGTGCCATCCCCTGAGTGAAGATGTTGACTTGATACCTTACTGACCATCGGGGTATATCGCCCGTAAGTATACGAGATTCTGCAGATGCTGGAAATCTTGAGCCAAGTGCTGGAGGAACTGGGCAAGTCCCAGGGTGGGAATGGGGGCATAATTTTCAGGTGATTAAAAGAAAGTATAGTAGAGGGTATCAGAGGTTTGTGATTTTACACAGACAGTGATGACTGCATGGAATGTGCTGCCAGAAGTGGTGGTAGAGGCAGATACATTAGGAGCATTTAAGAAACTCTTAGATTGGAACATGGCTTATATAAAATGGAGTTCTATGTAAGAGGGAAGGGCTGGAGTGATTTTGGAGCAGGTTACAACATCTCAGAATGAAGGCTTGTACTGTTGACATTCAAGTTTCAGTTTATTATCATTTGACCATATATCTGTACACCGCCAAACAAAAACCGTGCTCCTCCAGACCAAGGTGCACAATACAGTACACTTAACTCACACTCAACACACAAAGTAATATTACCACAAATAAATTAAAAATCAATAAAATATATTGCACAAGATTGACATATTGCATAAGGTGCATTTACAACCCAGAAGTAAATGGTATAACACTACTGGCACTTCATAAGTGATGGCAGGGTGTTCAGTAGTTTCCTGTCAGGGAAGAAGCTGTTTCCCGTCCTAACAGTCCTTGCCCTAATGCTATGGTACCTCCTGCTGGTAATACGGGATCATAGAGATTGTGGTTTTACATTCTATGTTCTAAATCAGTGGTCCCCAACCTCTGGGCCGGTGCCGCCCGGCACGTAAATGTCGGCCCAGATCAGAGGCGATTGCCGATTTCACTTGCTGTACGCAATCGGCAATTGCCTTTGATCTGGGCCGACGTTTACGAGCCGGGCGGCACCTAAATAATTAGCTTGCTTATTTCGGCTTTTTTCTTAAAGATGTGCTGGGTGCGTTCCGGCTACTGCTGCATCCCTGCATGCTTCGCGGCCCGGTATCAGTCCGCGGCCCAGAGGTTGGGGACCACTGTTCTAAGTCAGGCATCATCTAGAGCGAGGAATTTACAGTCAACGTTTCAGGCAAGACCCTTCATCAGGATATATATATATATGCCTCTAGTAGACTTAGCCCTTCTTCCTTTTATTCCATAATTTTCCTCCCTGTTCCAATAATCACCTCCACACTAGGACCAAATTATAGTGGCTGATCAAATATGTTGGGTGGTGGGGTGGAAATGTGTCAGTACCAAAGAGTTGTAAGGCACTTCTTCCCTCCGCTAGCTGGCAGGTCACCCTTGGGCAAGGTGTGACAACAGCTTAGACCCAACCCCCACCCCCCACCACTCCAATCAGAGTCACAAGAAGCCATGAGAGCAGTGGGAGGATAGAACCATAAGACAGAACCAAGGAGCTATGCCACCCTCGTGCGGAGAGACACTGTAATATGTACAAGCAGCTGGTACATATCACAAGTCCTGGTTATGCAACCACTGATGCCAAGCAGGCCATCTCTGAAAACTATTGATAATCATCTCATCTTGTGAAGACACTGCCCAGAGGAAGGCAATGACAAATCAGTTCTGTGGAAAGACTTGCCAAGAACTGTGATGGTGCTGAGACGGCGATTGCCCATGTCACATGATGGTAATGATGATGAATCAGCTATGGTGTATCTGTGCTTCTCTGGATTGTGGTTGGAAACTTGAGCACCTGGGGAAAGTGTGTGTGTGGATGGGAGGAACAGAGCTTGTTTGCTGAAGAGGGGTCTCAGCCTTTTATCTATATCTAGTCTATATAAAGTGTCTATATCTCCCAGGATCTATCCAACGTATCGAGGCAGTTAAGAAGGAATGGTGGTGGCGATATTTCATTAGGATTTTGAGATTTGCTATGTCGCCAAAGGCACTTGCAAATTTTTATAGATGTACCAAGGAGAGCATTCCAACTGGCTGCTTCACCATCCGGTATGGGGAGAGGGTGGGCTACTGCGGAGCGTTGAAACAAGCTGCAGAGAGTTGTTAATTTCGTCAGCTCCATCATGGGCACCAGCCTCTGTAGTATCCAAGACATCTTGAAGGAGTGATGCCTCTAAAGGGGGCATCCATCTTTAAGTACCCCCATCACCCAGCACATGCCCTCTTCTCATTGCTACCATCAGGAAGGAGGTACAGGAGCCTGAGGGCACACTCTCAGCAATTAAGGAACAGCTTCTTCCCCTCTGCCATCCAATTTCTGAATGGACATTGATCCCTTGAACATTACCTCAACTGCTTTTTTATTACTATTTTTGTACCACTTCTTTAATAATGTAATATATATATAATTACTGTAGTTCATATTTTTTCTATTATTATGTATCACACTTTACTGTTGCGGCAAAGACAAATTTTACAAAACCTGTCGATGATATTAAACCTAGGTCTGATTTTGGTAGAAACAGGGTCTTTTGGCCCAACTCATCCAGGCCAACTAAGTTATCAGAATGAAGATTAATATCATCGGCATACGTTGTCAGATTTGTCTTTGCGGCAGCAGTACATTGCGGTACATAGTAATAAAAAAACTGTAAATTATAGAAAGTAAGTAATTAAATTAAATAAGTGTTGTAAAAAGAGGGGAAAAAATGTAGTGATGTAGTTTTTCAGGGTTCAATGTCCATTCAGAAATTGGATGGCAGAGGGGAAGAAGCTATTCCTGAATCGTTGAGTGTGTGCCTTCAGGCTCCTGTACCTCCTCCCTGATGGTAGCAATGAGATGAGGGCATGTTCTGGGTGATGGGGGGTCTTTAATGATGGTCGCTGGGGAGGCTAGTGCCCACGATAGATCTGACTGAGTTCACAGCTTCCTGGAGCTTTTTCCAATCCTGTGCAGTAGCCCATACCAGACAGTGATGTAGTTTGCTCTTATTACGTACTCTAAGATCAGTCTAACCCTTCCCTCCTGCACAGCCCTACATTTTCCTTCCATCTGTATGCCTCAGAGTCTTTTCAATATCCCTAATAGTTCTGCTTCTACCACCACACCTGGCAGGGAATTCCTCACACTCACCACTTTCTGTGTTTTACAATGAAAACTTACCCCTGAGATCCCCCTTACACTTTCCTCCAATCACCTAAATCATGCCCCTTCAGATTAGTCATTACTGCCCTGGGAAAAAGTCTCTGGCTATCATTGCCTCTTATACACCTTTTTCAAATTGCCTCTCATCCTCCTTCACTCTGACACACTCAACCTATTCTCATAAGACACACTCCCCAATCTCGGCAGCATCCTGGTAAATCTCCTCTGCACTCTCTCTGAAGCTTCCTTCCTATAGTGAGGAGATCTGGACTGAACATGGCCTCCCCTACTGTCAAGATGAAGCCACAGTCAGGTTGGAGGAACAACACCTTATATACTGTCTGGGAAGCCTGCAACCTGATGGCATGAACATTGTCTTCTCTAACTTCCATTAATGCCCCCCTCCCCTTCTTACCCCATCCCTGATATATTTAGTTTCCTCCCCCACCTTTTTTCTCTCTCTCTCTGCCCATCACTCTGCCTGTTCTCCATCTCCCTCTGGTGCTCCCTTCCCCCTTTCTTTCTCCCTAGGCCTCCTGTCCCATGATCCTTTCCCTTCTCCAGCTCTGTATCCCTTTTGCCAATCACCTTTCCAGCTCTCAGCTTCACCCCACCCCCTCCGGTCTTCTCCTATCATTTCGCATTTCCCCCTCCCCCCTCCTACTTTCAAATCTCTTACTATCTCTTCTTTCAGTTAGTCCTGATGAAGGGTCTTGGCCCAAAATGTCGACTGTGCTTCTCCCTATAGATGCTGCCTGGCCTGCTGTGTTCCACCAGCATTTTGTGCGTGTTACACTATTCCAAATGTGGTTCAACCCGGGTTTTATAGAGCTGCAACAATACATATCAGCTCTTGAACTCAATCCCTCGACTAATGAAAGCCAACATACCATATGCCTTCTTAACCACCATTTCAACTTGCATGGCAAATTGGAGGTTACTGGGGACATGGACCCAAAGATCCCTCTGTCCTCCACAATACTAAGAATACTGCCATTAACCCTGTACTCTGCCTTCAAACTCAACCTTCCAGTGTGAATCACTTCAGTTTTCTGGGCACAGCTCTGCATTCTGCCAATGTCCTGTTGTAACCTACAACAACCTACTACACTGGGCACAACCATGTCATCAAGAGTAACAATTAATCCTGTTTGATATGGGGGAAAGTTACATTAAGTCAGCATATTGGAGTCAGTGCAAATTCTTTGCTGTGCAATCACTTCAACAGTGTCAGTAATACCGTGTATCTGGACAGCACACACAAAATGCTGGAGGAATTCATCAGGACAGGCAGCATCTATGGAAAAGAGTCAACATTTTGGGCTGAAACCCTTCAACAGGACCCCCCAGAACTCTGCTCCTCGTCTTTTCTTCTCCAGTCCTGCTGAAGGGTCTTGGCGCAAAACATCACCTGTTTACTCTTTTCCATAGTCATGGCCTGGCCTGCTGAGTTCCTCCAGCATTTTGTGTGTGTTGCTTTGGATTTCCAGCGCCTGCAGATTTTCTCTTGTTTGCCTTGTTTCTGGATGATTGATTCGATATCTGCCATATCTGACGATGAGTTGAAACCAGCGCAGGAGAGTTTTAAATTGGAAAAACCGCTGCACTGGGGCAGATCCACTCTCTCAAACTTGAAAGTTCGGGACCAGTGGTATGAGTAGTTGTCATAACTGAGGTCTTCCTTCATTGCAGTAGACAACCGTGCCCTTTCCTCTCCATGCAGTGTGGCCGTTGAATCTCACTGTTGACCTCATCCACTCAGCCCGCATCTCATTGCATACTCATGGGCATTTTCCTATCTCACTGTGGTATAAGGCCACCAGCTACCCTCACCTGGTTTAACCTGTCCATCGAAGCAATGTACTGGGGTGTGGCCGCTGTCACACCTATACAGCTTCTTGGAGCCACAGGTGAGAGCTGAGTTGTCAGTGTGAGTTGACCAATGTGAGTGAGCTGCCCCAGAATGGACACGATAAGTTTCTTCACCAGCAGTGCTACCCCTCCCTGGACATCTCATACACCCCACTTTGTATCTGGTAAACATCAGAAAAGCTAACTAAGGCACACTATGCACACATGAACCTGGGTCAGGAGGACATAACCATTAGACATTGGAGCAGAATTAGGCCATTCAGCCCATCATATCTACTTTGCCATTCCATCATGGCTGATTTATCATCCCTTTCAACTCCATTCTCCAGCCTTCTCCCCATAATCTTTGACACCCTTACTAATCAAGAACTTATCAAGCTCAACTTCAAATATACCCTATAACTTCTCCTCCACAGCCACCTGTAGCAATGAATTCCACAGATTCACAACCCCCTGGCTAAAGAAATTCCTCCTCATCTCTGTTCTAAAAGGACATCTTTCTACTCTGAGTCTGAGCCCTCTGGTCCTAGACTCCCCACTATAGGAAACATCTTCTCCACATCCACTCTAACCAGGCCTTTCAATATTTAGTAGGTTTTGATGACATCAAAACGCCATTGTTCTGAACTCTAGTGAGTATAGACCCAGAGCCTTCAAATGCTCATCATACATTAACCCTTTCATTTCTGGGACCATTCTCGTGAACCTCCTCTGGAACCTCTCCACTGTCAGTACATCCATTCTTAGCTTAGGTCCAAAACTGCTCACGATGCTCCAAGTGCGGACTGCCTAATCCCTTATAAAGCAGTAGCATTATATCCTGAAATGTTACATACTGTTGTTGACTGGTGCTGCCTTAATTATTACACGGTCCATATCTTCATCATCCCTCTTCTCTTTTTTTCCTCAGACGTCTGCTCACATGGTGAAAATGAATTTCTGCATGTTGAACTTGAGCAGTCACGGAAGTCTGCCTCTGAAGCTTGAAGCCGAACTGTCGAATTCACAAACTGCCGGTACTTGGATACCTGGTGACGGCTGTCTCCATTCTCGTCCGCCCGGCATGCATTGGAAATCACCCGCTCTTTACCTTGTGTTTAACCCATTTCAGTTTGATCTCCTATTCCCATTCCTGCGCGGCAGAGTCAACATACGTCCCTACCAAAGGTGTGAGGTGCTCCTTCCCTCTGCTAGCCTGAAGGTCACCCCTGGGCAAGGTGTAGCACCTGCTTAGCCCCCCGTCAGATTCATGGTGCATAAATCCTGATTTTGCGACCATTGACAATTGACAACAGCCTGGCAGACCATCTCTGGAGAGTATTGATAATGGCTGGAATCACTCGTTTTGTAAAACAACTCCCCAGAAGAAAGCAATGGCAAACTACTTCTGTAGAATTTGCCAAGAACCTATGACCATGATCATCCACATCCTACAACATGGCACATGATGGTGATCATGATTCCCACTCCCACGACTTCCTCTACTCCCACGATGAGGTCAAACTCAGGTCGGAGGAGCAACACCTCATATTCTCTATGGGTAGCCTCCAATCTGATACCATAAATTTAGATCTTCTACTTTCAGGAAATCGTTTCCTCAACCTTTTCCTCATAAATTCCACAATCTGGCTCCCCTCTTACCTCTTCCCTTATCACCTGCTCATTACTTACCTCTGGTGCTCCTTCTCTTTCCCTTCCCTCTACGGTCAACTATTCTCTCCTATCAGATTCCTCCTTCTTTAGCTGTTTACTTTTCCACCTATCATCTCCCTGCTTCTCACTTCACCCCGCCCCCCCCACCCAACCACCTTTCTCTGACCTCACCTATGGCCTGTCAGCTTCTTCCTCTCCCCTCCCATTCCTTCCCTTTCCTTTCCAGTCCTGATGAAGGCTCTCGGCCTGAAACATCAAGGGTTTATTTCCCTCCACAGATGCTGCCTAACCTGCAGAATTCCTCCATCATTTTTTGTGTGTTCTGGATTTCCAGCATCTCTTGTGCTTATGTTTAACTGCAGTGCTGGAGACCAGTGTTGTCAATGCCTGCAAAGAAGTTATCAAGAGGTGCTGAATCCTACATCCTGAGGTAAATTTAACCTCTGAGCAAAATCTTTCTGTTGCCGCACATGCTTGTAAGAATGAAGAATGTTTGTAGATCCAAATAAAATCTGAACAACACACTTTGTCATCCAGCAGCAAGATTATTCAAGTTCAGAAAACTAAAATACACTCATTAGCCACTTTATTGGATGTCACTTGTATACTTGAGGTCTTCTACTGCTATAGACAATCCTCTTCAAGGTTCTACACGCTGTGCATTCAGAGATGCTCTTCTGCACCCCACTGCTGTCATGCATGACTATTTGAATTACTGTCACCTTCCTGTCCGCCTGAAACAGTATGGTCATTCTCTTCTGAACTCTCACACTGACAAGGCGTTTTCGCGCAAAGAACTGACACTCACTGAATATTTTTTTCTTTTTCTTACCATTCTCTGTAAACTGTTGTGCGTGAAAATCCAACAGAGATCAAATTCCAAAGTAAATTTATCATCAAAGTACATATATGCTATATGTCAACCCTGGGATTTTTTCTTTTGCGGGCATAAAATAACCATACAAGAATTAATAAATGACCACACCAACATGGGGGAGCAACCAATATGCAAAAGACGACAATAAGAAATGATAATAAATAAACAATAAATATCAAGAACAGGAGATGAAGAATTCTTGAAAATGAGTCCATTGGTTGTGACAGCATTTACAACGATGGGGCAAGTGAAGTTATCCTGAGGATCCTGTACCACCTTCATGATGGCAGCAGTGAGAAGAAAGCATAGAACACAGAAAGCATAGAACACTACAGCGCGGTACAGGCCCTTCAGCCTTCCATGTTGTGCTGACCCATTTAATCCTTTAAAAAAGTACTAAACCCACACTAACCCATAACCCTCCATTTTTCTTTCATCCATGTGCCTGTCCAAGAGGTTCTTAAATACCCCTAGTGTTTTAGCCTCCACCACCATCAAGCAATTCCAGGCACTCACAACCCTCTGAGTAAAAATCTTACTCCTGATGTCTCCCCTAAACTTCCCTCCCTTAATTTTGTACATATACCCTCTGGTGTTTGCTATTGGTGCCCTGGGAAACAGGTACTGACTATCCACCCTATCTATGCCTCTCATAATCTTGTAGACCTCTATCAAGTCCCCTCTCATTCTTCTACGCTCCAAAGAGAAAAGTCCCAGCTCTGCTAACCTTGCTTCATATGACTTGTTCTCCAAACCAGGCAACATCCTGGTAAATCTCCTCTGCACCCTCTCCATAGCTTCCACATCCTTCCTATAATGAGGTGACCAGAATTGAACACAATACTTTAAGTGCGGTCTCACCAGAGATTTGTAGAGTTGCAACATGACCTCTCTACTCTTGAACTCAGTCCCCCTGTTAATGAAGCCCAGCATCCCATAGGCCTTCTTAACTACCCTATCAACCTGTGCAGCAACCTTGAGGCGTGTATGGATTTGAACCCCAAGGTCCCTTTGTTCATCCACACTCTTAAGTAACTGACCATTAATCCTGTACTCGGTCTTCTGGTTTGTCCTTCCAAAATGCATCACCTCAGACTTCACCAGATTGAACTCCACCTGCCATTTTTCTGCCCAACTCTGCAGCCTGTCTATATCCTCCTGTAACCTTCGACCACCTACAGCTCCATCCACAACTCCTCCAATCTTTGTGTCATCTGCAAACTTACTCACCCATCCTTCCACCTCTACATCCAGGTCATTTATAAAAATCACAAATAGCAGGGGTCCCAGGACAGATCCCTGCGGCACTCCACAAGTCACCGACCTCCAGGCAGAATACTTTCCTTCCACAACCACCCTCTGCTTTCTTCCTTTAAGCCAATTTTTTATCCAAACAGGCAAGTTTCCACCTATCCCATGCTTCATGACTTTCTGTATGAGTCTCTCATGAGGGACATTGTCAAATGCTTTGCTAAAGTCCATGTAGACCACATCCACTGCCCTACCCTCATCAATTTCATTTGTTACCTCTTCAAAAAACTCAATCAGGCTCGTGAGGCACAATCTTCCCTTCACAAAGCCATGTTGACTATACTTCTCCAAATGCTCATAGATCCTATCCTTAAGAATCCTTTCCAGTAGTTTGCATACCACTGACGTAAGACTCACTGGTCTATAGTACCCAGGTTTCTCCCTATTACCTTTTTTATACAAGGGAACTATATTTGCCATTCTCCAGTCCTCCGGCACTTCCCCTGCAGCCAAAGAGGATTCAAAGATCATGGTTAATGCTCCTGCGATCTCTTCCCTCAATTCCCACGACAACCTGGGGTGTATCATATCCGAATCAATCTTAATGTTTTTAAGAAGATCCACCACTTCTTCCCTAATCTCCACATTGTCCAGCACACAGGCCCGCTCTACTTCGACCTCATCCTGATCAAGATCCTTTTCACTTGTGAATACGGAAGCAAAGTATTCATTTAGGACCTCCCCAACCTCCTCCGCCTCCAGGCACATGTTGCCCTCTTTATCCTTTAGTGGTCCCACCTTCGTTCTCATCATCCTCCTATTCTTCATATACGCATAGAATGCCTTGGGGTTCTCCTTAATCCTACACGCCAAGGCCTTCTCATGCCCCCTTCGAGCTCTCCTAAGTCCTTTCTTTAGCTCCTTCCTGGCTACCCTATATTTCTCATAAGCCCCTCCTACTTCCTGCTTCTTATATCTAACATATGCTTCCTTTTTCCTCTTGAAGAATTGACTCACATGTTCCGTCAGCCACAGTTCCCTTTTCCTTGCCTCAATGGGACAAACCTATCGTGAACCCAGCTCAAGTGGTCCCTAAACTTCTCCCACATTACTTCAGTGCTTTCCCCTTTGAACATCTGTTTCCAATTTACTCTCGCTAGTTCCTGCCTCATCCCTTCAAAGTTAGTCCTTCCCCAGTTAAGCCCTTTACCATTTCGTCTGATTTTATCCCTTTCCATAGCTATGCTGAAGCTAAGGGAGTTGTGGCCACTCTCACCAAAATGCTCCCCCACCAAGAGGTCTGTCACCTGACCAAGCTCATTACCCAGAACTAGATTCAGTATAGCCTCTCCTCTCGTCGGCTGGTCCACATACTGTGTCAGGAATCCTTCTCGAACACACCTGGCAAATTCAACCCCATCTATCCCCCTTGCACTCAGGAGGTGCCAGTCATAGAAAAATAGAAAATAGGTGCAGGAGTAGGCCATTCGGCCCTTCGAGCCTGCACCGCTATTCAGTATGATCATGGCTGATCATCCAACTCAGAACCCTGTACTTGCTTTCCCTCCATACCCCCGATCCCCTTAGCCACAAGGGCCATATCTAACTTCCTCTTAAATATAGCCAATGAACCAGCCTCAACTGTTTCCTGGGGCAGAGAATTCCACAGATTCACCACTCTCTGTGTGAAGAAGTTTTTCCTCATCTCAGTCCTAAAAGGCTTCCCCTTTATCCTTAAACTGTGACCCCCCTGTTCTGGACTTCCCCAACATCAGAAACAATCTTCCTGCATCTAGCCTGTCCAATCCCTTTAGAATTTTATACATTTCAATAAGATCCCCCCTCAATCTTCTAAATTCCAGTGAGTATAAGCCTGGTCGATCCAGTCTTTCTTCATATGAAAGTCCTGCCATCCCAGGAATCAATCTGGTGAACCTTCGTTGTACTTGCTCTATGGCAAGAATGTCTTTCCTCAGATTAGGGGACCAAAACTACACACAATACTCTAGGTGCGGACTCACCAAGGCCTTGTACAACTGCAGTAGAACCTCCCTGCTCCTATACTCTAATCCTTTTGCTATGAATGCCAACATACCATTTGCCTTTTTCACTGCCTGCTGTACCTGCATGCCCACTTTCAATGACTGGTGTACAATGACACCCAGGTCTCATTGCACCTCCCCTTTTCCTAATCGGCCACCATTCAGATAATAATCTGTTTTCCTGTTCTTGCAACCTCACATTTATCCACATTAAATTGCATCTGCCATGAATTCGCCCACTCACCTAACCTATCCAAGTCACCCTGCATCCTCTTAGCATCCTCCTCACAGCTAACACCGCTGTCCAGCTTCATGTCATCTGCAAACTTGGAGATGCTGCATTTAATTCCCTCGTCTAAATCATTAATACATATTGTAAACAACTGGGATCCCAGCACTGAGCCTTGCGGTACCCCACTAGTCACTGCCTGCCATTCTGAAAAGGTCCCGTTTACTCCCACTCTTTGCTTCCTGTCTGCCAACCAATTCTCTATCCACATCAATACCATACCCAATACCGTGTGCTTTAAGTTTGCACACTAATCTCCTGTGTGGGACCTTGTCAAAAGCCTTTTGAAAATCTAAATATCCACTGGTTCTCCCCTATCCACTCTACTAATTACATCCTCAAAAAATTCTATAAGATTAGTCAGACATGTTTTTCCTTTCACAAATCCATACTGACTTTGTCCGATGATTTCACCTCTTTCCAAATGTACTGTTATCACATCTTTGATAACTGACTCTAGCATTTTCCCCACCACCGATGTCAGACTAACCGGTCTATAATTCCCCGGTTTCTCTCTCCCTCCTTTTTCTAAAAAGTGGGGTTACACTAGCCACCCTCCAATCCTCAGGAACTAATCCAGAATCTAAAGAGTTTTGAAAAATTATCACTAATTCATCCACTATTTCTTGAGCTAGTGTTAAGCACTCTGGGACGCAGACCAGCTGGCCCTGGGGATTTATCTGCCTTTAATCCCTTCAATTTACCTAACACCACTTCCCTACTAACATGTATTTCCCTCAGTTCCTCCATCTCACTAGACCCTCGGTCCCCTACTATTTCCGGAAGATTATTTATGTCCTCCTTAGTGAAGACAGAACCAAAGTAGTTATTCAATTGGTCTGCCATGTCCTTGTTCCCCATGATCAATTCACCTGTTTCTGACTGTAAGGGACCTACATTTGTTTTAATCAATCTTTTCACATATCTATAAAAGCTTTTACAGTCAGTTTTTATGTTCTCTGCTAGCTTTCTCTCATAATCTTTTTTCCCTTTCCTAATTAAGCCCTTTGTCCTCCTCTGCTGGTCTCTGAATTTCTCCCAGTCCTCAGGTGTGCCGTTTTTCTGGCTAATTTGTATGTTTCTTCTTTGGTCTTGATACTATCCCTAATTTCCCTTGTCAGCCACAGGTGCACTACCTTCCCTGGTTTATTCTTTTGTCAAACTGGGATGAACAATTGTTGTAGTTCATCCATGCGATCTTTAAATGCTTGCCATTGCATATCCACTGTCAACCCTTTAAGTATCATTTGCCAGTCTATCTTAGCTAATTTACGTCTCATACCTTCAAAGTTACCCTTCTTTAAGTTCAGAACCTTTATTTCTGAATTAACTATGTCGCTCTCCATCTTAATGAAGAATTCCACCATATTATGGTCACTCTTACCTAAGGGTCAATATAAGGGAAGTTGAGATCACCCATAACTACTACCCTGTATTTCCTACTCCATTCTAAAATCTGCCTGCTTATCTGCTCCTCAGTGTCCCGAAGGCTATTTGGGGGCCTATAGATTACTCCCAGCACAGTGATTGATCCCTTCCTATTTCTGACTTCCACCCAGACTGACTCCGTGGACACTCCTTCTGCAGCGTCCTCCCTTTCTATAGCCGTGATACTATCCCTGACCAGCAATGCCACTCCCCGCCCTTTTCTACCTCCCATCCTATTCCTTTTAAAACACCTGAACCCCGGGACCTGCATCATCCAACCCTGCCCTTCCTCCAACCATGTTTCAGTAACGGCCACAACATTGTAGTTCCACGTACTAATCCATGCTCTAAGTTCATCCTCCTTGTTCCTGATACTCCTAGCATTGAAATAGACACATTTTAACCCCTTTAACTGACTACAATTATGTTTCGTCCCCTGCCTGTCCTTCCTCATCAACTCAGAACTCTTAGTATCATGCCCTTGTCCTTCTATCTTAATCCCTGCACTCACATTCTGATTCCCACCCCCCTGCCAAACTAGTTTAAACCCTCCCCAACAGCTCTATCAAAACTGCCAGCCAGGATATTGGTCCCCCTGGGATTCAAGTGCAACCCGTCCTTTTTGTACAGGTCACACCCACCCCAGAAGAGGTCCCAATGATCCAGAAAATGGAATCCGTGCCCCCTGCTCCAATCCCTCAGCCACGCATTTATCCTCCACCTCATTCTATTCTATTCTCACTGTCACGTGGCACAGGCAGTAATCTCGAGATTATTACCTTTGAGGTCCTGCTTTTCAACTTCCTTCCTAACTCCCTGTAGTCTTCTTTCAGGACCTCTTCCCTTTTCCTACCTATGTCATTGGTACCAATATGTACCACGACCTCTGGCTGTTCTCCCTCCCACCACAGGGTATCTTGGACGCGATCAGAAACATCCCGGACCCTGGCACCTGGGAGGCAAACTACCATCCGAATTTCTTTCCTGCATCCACAGAATCACCTGTCTGAACCACTGACTATAGAGTCCCCTGTCACTACTGCCTTCCTCTTCCTTTCCCTAGCCTTCTGAGCCACAGGGCCAGATTCTGTGTCAGAGGCACGGCCACTGTCATTTCCCCCAGGTAGGCTGCCCCCCCAACAGTACTCAAACAGGAGTACTTATTGTCAAGGGGTACAGCCACAGGGGTACTCTCTAGTACCTGACTCATCCCCTTCCGTCTCCTGACTGTGGCCCATTTCTCTGTCCCCCGTGGCCCCGGAGTGACCACCTGTCAGTAACTCCTCTCCATCACCTCCTCACTCTCCCTGACCAGATGAAGGTCATTGAGCTGCATCTCCAGTTCCCTAACACGGTCCCTTAGGAGTTGCATCTCGATGCACCGGGTGCAGATGTGACCGTCCGGGACGCCGGGAGACTCCAGGACCTCCCACATCTGACACCGACCACAGAAAACTGTCCTCACACACATACTACCTCCCATTGTAATCAACAACTGCCTCACCTCGACCCGTTACCGCCAAAGCCCTTTCACTCCGCTGCCCGCTCCCAACGCTGCCCGCTGGATGTGGCTGCCTTCTTTTTAAACTGTTCGCGCTCAACTGGCTGACGTCACGCGCCTGCGCGGTCCGGCCTCTCTCTTCCCCCGAGAACTCAAAAAGTCTTCCCGCTGGAAATCCTTAGGTGCTCTCCCGCGGCCTTCTTGCTCCAAATCAAAAGCCTGAGCATGAATCACCTGAGCTTGTCCCAGTTGGTGGGAGACTCTAATCTTAGCTGCTGCTTTCCTGCAACAGCATTGCATGCAGATGTGCTCAGTGGTGGGGAAGGCTTTTCTCAGCAGTTTCTGAGATACTCGTGCCCCATTCTGATGTTTGGTCTGAACAACTGAACCCCTTGAACATGCCTGAGTATTCTTATGCATTGAGTTGCTGTGACATGATTGGCTCATTAGATATTTGTATGAACGAGCAGGGGTACCTTATGAAGTGGCCACTAGCTGTGTATGGAGTGTGAGAGGTTGCAGCCCCCGTTTGAGTGCTTGAAGGAGCTGCTCCTCGAGTTCTGACTGCACATCAACCCCATGCTCATCAACCACAGTGACGCAGCACGGGAGGGTGTCACTCAGGGATCTCTTGGTAGGCTCGTTCTTGGGCCTTGCCAAGATGGCCACGCGCAGATCCAGGCAGCAGGCAGTCAAGGTCTCTGCTTGAGCCAACTGTCTGCCCTCTTCCAGTATTACATTCGAGCTGGAGCATCCATGGAAAGGTAACATGCATGTAATCTCTATGGCACAACGAGGGATTTCTGTGAATGGTGCACCACCACCTTCCCAACACCACCCCCCCCCCCCCACCAAGGGAATTGCGTGATTTGCAGACAACAGTAATCATATTTTAATTTGAAGTTGTTTAATTTACTGTTGTAAATCCCTGACCATCGTGTGCCTTTTGTACGTTCTAAAAAACACAGCATATACATTTGGCAAGAGTCAAGCACTGAAATCTCAGAAGGAGTCACATCTGGCTGAAGCCCAAGAGAAAGCACAATTTGACTCATCTAAAGGTTCTGAGGAAAAGGGGAACTATTACCAGCTGCCCTGAGAACAGAAAACGGTGTTTTACAGAGAGGCATAAGCTGCAAAAGAGAGGGACTTCAGATTTTGTGCAAATCTTTTATTCTCCACAAACAATGCAGATTTATTTTTAGATGTACAGTGAATCCACTGAGATAATGATTAAGTTTAAGTTACAACAACAGTAATGGTCATATGTAAAGAAATGCACCGCAATTACTTAACAAAGAAGTGAAAATAGAGAAACTGGTGGTAAGGAAGTGGTTTACGGCGGCTTTGCAGCACAGCAGAGCAGAAGGGCTAAAATAGAGAGTGTGGAAGAAAATTCTGAATAAAGTGTTAAAATATCTGAGTTGTTAACATCCTCCACCTTCATTTAATTAGCAATATCGCTAGTGCTGGCCTTAGTGCATAACACAACTGTGTAAAGAAGACAGTGAAGATCATAAATTGCAGGGAGGACCCTTGCAATCTCTCAAGCTAAGAAGTGTCCTGTTTATTCCCTCACAAACATAAAAATCAAATTATATCTTTCTACTTTAACAACTTATTGGATCTTAGGATTTAGTTAACCATGTATATATCATAAATAAAGATTCAGCATTCGGCCTGGGCTCTCAGCACACTTGCAATAATCCACAAAACGCTGGAGAAACTCAGCAGGCCAGGCAGCATCTATGGAAAAAATTACAGTCGAAGTTTTGGGCCCAGACCCTGCGGCAGGATAGCACTTCTTTTAACTTTGATGTAATTGACTTTCTGTGTGAAAGCATGAAAAAAGGATACGACTATTTTTCCTTGGAAAACTTGGTGATCTCACTGTTAGTGAATCATTCTTCCTTATTTTTGAATGAAGATATTCTCTAGTCACTTTGAAATCCGTGTAAAATGTATTTGTGACCAACTTGACTTGAATTTCCTTAGCAAATTAATTCCCCTAACATTTCACTCCAACCTTAAGCCATGAAGTCTAGTTCTAGTCTCACCCAGCCTCAGTGGAAAAGGCCTGCTTTTATCTACACCCCTCATAAATGTGTACACCTCTATTGAAACTCCTTTGGTTTCCTGTGCTCCAGGAATACGGTCTTAACCTACCCAACCTTTCCTCTAATTCAGGCCTGCAACTTTCAGCAACATCCTTGTAAATTTGCTTTGCATTCTTTCAATCTTATTGAAATATTTTCTGTAGGTAGGCGACCAGAACTGAACACAATGCTCCATATTAGGCTTCGCCAGTGTATTGTACAACTTCAACATAACATCCCAACTCCTCTACTGAATACCTTGATTTATGAAAGAGAATGTGCCATTCGTTTTATGACCCACCCTAACTGTGACCTTATCTATCTGAAGGAGATTGCTGTTGTATAAACCAGACAATGCCTGCAAATGGACGACTGACAGATGAAATACAGAATTTCAAAATCAGAACACGGTATTTAAAATCAATACCCTAAGACTGAAGAGAATGATATTTACAAATCTGAGTGCACATAATTGCGACAGAGCAACGTAGAGACCACTGTGAAACATTGCAGATCCATTTCTCACTGAGGAGAGGGATTGATCCCGACTATCCAAGAGTGGCAGCCAGACAGTCGCGACCAAAAACATAAGGAGAGTCCAACTGCTGTGCCAAGTATTCCGATAATCAGCCCACAGATCAAAACAGCAAGCTGGCTTGTATCCATTCCTTCAGCACTACTTATCTCTTCTGGTTCTGTGAACAAAGCACATACTCATGTTTTGAATGAGGAAATAGTTTTTAAATCAGTTTGAACAAAAATGCTGTACCAAAACTAAATTGTCCTCTTCCCCTTTTCCCTTTCTTGGATGAATATACTTTCCAATAGCGAAGTAGGTGTTCCAAAAGTTCCAGATGTCCAAAGTTTTCCTAAGATCAGCCCTAGATTGAGTTTAGATACAAAATTATGAGGGGTACAGATAGGCTTTTTCCACTGAGGTTGAGTGGGGCTACAACTCAAACATGAGGTCATGGATGAAGGGTGAAAGATGAAAAGTTTAAGGGGAAGATGAGGGGAAACTACTTCGCTCAGATGATTGTGAGTGTGGAACGAGCTGTTGGCAGATGTGGTGCATGCAAGCTTGATTTCAATGTTTAAGAGAAGTTTGGATAGGTACATGGATCTAGGGGTTTGGAGGGTTACGGTCGAGGGGAGTAGGCAGTTTAAATGGTTCGGCATGGACTAGGTGGGGCAAAGGTCCTACTTCTGTGCTGTACTTTTATATGACTTTATGACTAAATAGCTATTGATGAACAAAAACACTGTAGTGCAGAGGGTAGCACAATACAGCACCAGTGACCAGGTTCAATTCCTGCAGCTGTCTGCAAGTTGTTTGTATGTTCTCCTTATGACCAAATGGGTTTCCACCAGGTGCTCCGGTTTCCTCCCACAGTTCAATGGCGTACCAGTTGGTGGGTTAATCGGTCATTGTAAATTGTCCTGTGATTAGGCTAGTGTTAAATTTGGCAGTTGCTGGGTGGTACAGCTGGAAGGGCCTATTATGTGCTGTATCAATATTGGCAGCAGGGTTGATCAACATAAAACCCAAATAGTCTCACTGCATCCTCACGTTCCACTGGGAATTGCTGGATACTGAGTGTAAACAGGAACATGAGCTAGTTTTCTTCTCACTGACCTAACAGACCAACAAGAGGGTTAAAACCAATCTCGTCCAGGGTGGTGTGTTTCAGCCTTACCCCTCATTAGTGAATCTATGGCCAGGCTCCAGATTGGATTGGAGAGGTACAAGGTGCTGCCGGGCTAGCTAAAATATGCCAAGGGAAGCTTGTCGTTGTATTTGCTAAGCTCCTGATCTCAACAACACTTCCACTGGAAAATACTGTCAAGTCAGCACTGCAGGCAATGAGCTGAATTTCAGAGATTAGCTTTATTTGCTATGTGTACATTGAAAGATCAAAACATGTAGAGAAATGCATCAAATCATAACAGTGAGGATTGTGCTGAGGAAAGCTCGCAAATGCCACCACACTTCTGGTGCCAACATGGCAACCCACAACTCACTAACCTTAACCCATACATCTTTGAAACATGGAAGAAAAGCGGTGTGCCTGGTCAAACCCTATGCATTCACGGACAGAACATACAAACTCCTTACAGTCAGCAGTAGGAATCGAACCTCGATCTTACAGTTGGTGCTGTAAACCACTGCGCTAATCGCCGTGCTACTCTGCTGCCCTGTATCATTTACCCCAGAGTATTTTCAAAGTTCAAAAATTAACTTTAGTATCAAAGTACCTATCGTTTTCCTGTAGACGTATTCAATAAACCTATAGAATAATAACCACAACATTCTCTTACCCCAGTAAATTTCTCTTTCCTCTTTGCTGATGTTATGGAGCACTCTACAAGAGTATATGTCACCGTCTGCTGGCTGGATGTATGCGTAGTGGAGCACCTGAAATCGCCAATCTTTGCCAAATGAGACGTGTGAGGAGTTAACTTTGCCACTGACAGGCTGCCCGTTCTTCTGTAACGTTACGATCACGGCCGGTGGGAAAAAGCCGCTGACGAAACAGGTCAAAGTGTTTACCTCTCCGATGACAGCTGGTTTCTCTGAGTACAGATAGAGCTCACCGATTTCTAATTTAACAAATTAAAGATTTTTTTTGTCAGTTGTTCTAGATGATGATTATCTATTAATTTGTATCAGTCATAGATGCAAAGTTCAAAAGTTCAAAGTAAATTTATGATCTAAGTACATATATACAGCCCTCGATTTGATTTCTTGTGGGCATGCTTGGTAGATCCAATAAACATAAATGAATCAATGGTAGATCGCACCCAACAGGGTAGACTAACAAATTGTCTGTAAAATACAGCAAACTGTGCAAATACAGAAGGAAAAAATAATAACAAGAAACAAATAAGCAATAAATAGGGAGAACATGAGATGAAGAGTCCTGGAAAGTGAATCCATAGGTGTGGGAACATTTCAGTGATGGGGCAAGTGAAATTATTACCACTGGTTCAAGAGCCTGATGGTTGATGGGCAACAACTATTCCTGAATAAGGTGGTGTCAGTCCTGAGGCTCCTGTACCTCTTCCTGATAGCAGCAGCAAGAAGAGTGCATGATCTGCTGTTCTCCAAGATTGCTACTCACTGCTGGCAACACAACCATAGTGGGAAGATTGTCTAATGAAATTACATGGACTAGGCTGGCTATGCCAATTCAGTGTTACTGCAGAGAAATAAAGCAATCAGAAACATTTTGCTGCAGGCAGGTGAAGTGGGTTCTTGCTGATCTGCCATTGGACCCACTTTGACAATCAATGTTCACATCAGCCATCTGATGGAGCCATGGGAGAGGAACCAACTGCCAGTGTGATCCTGATACAACAAAGGATTAATTATGCCAGTGTGCCACAATGCCAGCCAATTTTGTAACACACTCTTAACTCAAATTTCCAACTAAAGTATTCAGTCAAATGATTGTCAAGAAGGCATTGTGATGTGTTGGCCATTGTTAGTTGAGGGTTGAGTTCAAGAGTTGCGAGGTAATGTTTAGACCATACTTGTTTGTGTTCAATTCTAATTGCTTCATTATAGCAAGGATGAAGAACTTTACAGAGGATGCAGAGGAGATTGACAGGATGGTGTCTGGATTAGAAAACATCTCTTACAAGGACAGGTTGAGTAGGTTAGGGCTTAACTCTTCAGAGAGGAGGAGGATGAGCAGTTACTTGATAGAGGAGTACAAGATAATAAGAGGCATAGACAGAGTGGACAGCCAAAGACTTTTTCCCAGGGTGGAAATGGCTAATGCAACAGGGCATAACTTTGAGGTGTTTGGAGGAAAGCACAGGGTGGGGGAGGGGTATTGTCGGATGGAGAGTTTTGAGTTCAAGAGCTGGGTGGTAATGTTGCAGCTCTGCAAAACTCTGGTTTGTGGGTGCGTGGAACACCCTGCCAGGGGTGGTGGTGGATGTGGATAAATTAGGGGCATTTAAGAAACTCTTAGAGAGGCACACAGATGAAAAGAAATTTGAAGGCTGTGCAGGTAAAAGGGTTTGATGGATCTGTGGTGTAGTTTGAAAGGTCATCACAACATGGTGGGCCAAAGGGCCTGTACTGTCTGTACTGTGAGCTAAATCCATACTGAGGACACTTTATTGGGCTGATGGTAATCAGTACACTGAGCTGCTCACGTTCCTATCTTGACTCACCGTTTGGGGGAAGCGAGTTTTTGATGAGCAACATCGCTTCATCCATCAGCTTCTTTCCAAATGCGATCACGCTGTCCTTATCTTCTGCCAACAGCTCTTCAACAAGGGTACGGAATGGTTCTAAGCTGGCCACGTGAAACTGTGGTCTCAGGAACGTGGTGTCACAGTAACCAATGCTTCTATCCTGAGTCTTCACCTCGCCTGCCCCATCTAGTAGGCGGGGGTCATCTGCAAGGAAGAAGATGACTGCCAATGTGTCTGTCTCTGAAAGGACAAACAGATTATTGTAAAAAAACAACTTTTAATCACATTGTCAATGTTCGCAACTAATGTTTAAACAATACTCAGTGGCCACATTAGGTATATGTACTCATTAACATAAATATCTTATTACAGAATCATATGGCAGCATAAAAACATGCCAAAATGGTCAAGAGGTTCAGTTGGCACATGTCGTAAATGGTGTGGAGTATTCGGGACAGAGGGACCTTGGTGTAGAAGGGTTGCACACAGAATGAACTATGGGGAGTATCAAAGGATAGTGAGACATCGCTGTACAAGGGCAAAAGACAAAATTCATAAGTAGTGGGACCTCAATGTACAAGGCTAGGACAAACACTGTTTAGGTTAGGGAGTGTTGAGGGATAAAGGGACCTCAGTGTATAAGGGTAGGACAAACACTGTTTATAACAGGGAGTGTCAAGGGATAGAGGAATCTCAGTGTCAAGGATGGGACAAACAGGAGAAAATCAAACAAGCATGAATGGAAGATAGTACAGTCGACGTTTCAGGCCAAGACCTTACAGCAGAGGGATACAGGGTCTTACTGAAAGGTCTTGGCCCGAAACTTTGACTGTACTTTTTCCATAGATGCTGCCTGGTCTGCTGAGTTCCTCCAGCAATTTGTGTGCATTGGAAGGGTAAGACAAACACTGTTTATTATAGGGAGTGTCAAGGGATAGAGGGATCTCAGTGTACAAGGGTAGGATATGCATATTGAATGGTGGTGATTGTCAAGGGACAGAGGCATCACAGTGTATAGGGCAAGACACACCATGAGTGGCAGGGAGAGTCGGGGTTCAAGTGCAATTTTGTGTACAAGCGTGAGAGACTATGTGACTGGTGAGGAGTTTCGAGAGACAGAGTGGCCTCAGTGTTCAAGGGTAGGACACACATCATGAATGGTGTGGAGAATCGAGGGAAAGAGAGACCTCGGTATACATACCCATAGTGAACAGTGGGCAGTGTTGAGTTTCAGAGGGTGTTGGCAATACAAGGGTGTTGGCACACACCGTGAATGACATGGCATATCCAGGGGCAGATGGTGTTCAAAGGTAGGGCACACACCACAAATGGTGTAGGGAGTCAAGGAACAGAGGAACTTCACTGTCAAAGGGTTGGACACACACACACAAACAGAGTGCTGGGAAGTGTCAACGGACAATGGGATTTCACACCGTAATCGTAGGACATACACACTATGAACAGTGGGGAGTGTCAAAGGACAGATGGACTAGGACGCACACTTTGGCTTTGCGGCATTCAGTGCAAGTTTGCTGTTGCAACACCACTCAACCAGCTGATCTATCTCAATCATCTAAAATTCTGCCAACAATAGTTGTGTCAACAGCAATTTTTCGAGGTAGCATTTGAACTGTGGCTAACCACACAGTTGTAAGTGTAGAGAGTAGGGCAGTGGGCTAAGCAAACATCCTTGAAATGAGCCAGTGGGTCAGCGAGAAGACGTTATTTCCAATCTGTATTGACCATGGAAAGTCAAGGATCCTGTTGCAGAGGGAAGTTCAGAGGCCCAGATTATGGGGCTTGTTGATTAGTACCGAGAACGTGATGGTGTTGAACCCTGATCTGTAATCAATAAACAGCGGCCTGATGTAGGTGTGGCTGATGTCCAGGTGCGGCAAGACTGAGTGTAGAGCCAGTGAGAATGAATCCACTGTAGACCTATTGTTGCGACAGACGAACTGCAGGAGTTTCAGGTCACCCTAGAAACTTGAAGTGGATGAGCTGCAGCAGCAGAACGCCATTAACGGAAACTCAGTGGCCATCTTATTAGGTACAGGAGGTACAAACGTCACTGGTGTCAACTACCAGCACAGTCCGAGGATTGTGCTGGACAGCCACCAGTGTCGCTGTGCTTTGGGCATATGTTCCTGGATCCTGGTTACTCCTTTTTTTGCTACCTTTGAGCAGTTTGATCAGGGCAATCTATGCAATTTCGATTGCTTAGCAAAGAATGCTGAATACTACTAGACCCCTGGTTTGATGTTTGAAATTCTCTGTGTTGTCCATTCACAAGTGTATTCTGTATAAACATTTTGATAGTAAATGTACTTTGAAACTTAGAATTACTTGCATTATACCAATGTTTTTTATGATCATGTCTTCTTAGGCTAAGGATGATATGTTACTACAGATTGTGAATATTTTTAATATGGAGTGGCTCTTGTACATCATTTACCACATGATGTTGACAAGAATGAGGTCTTGTTCAATGATGAGGAATTCCAATGCAACGGGAGACCAAATCTTAGGTATGGAAATTAAACACAAACACCTACTCACACTCACTGGCCACTTTATTAGACATCTCCTGTACCTAATAAAGTGACCACTGAGTGTAAGTACATGGTCTTCTGCTGTGCCATCCACTTCAAGGATCGACGTGTTAGGTGTTCAGAGATGCTCTTCTGCACACCACTGCTGGTACACGTGGTTATCTGAGTTAGTCGCCTTCCTGTCCACTTGAACCAGTCTGGCCAGTCTACACTGACCTCTCATATCGAATGAAGCTAAAGACTTGAACTCGTGAAGGAGGCAAGTGAAAACACAAGGTGTAGATCAATTGCCCATCCATCTTGTAAAACTCTATCAAGTCATCTGTCATCTTCTTTGTCTCAAAAGAGAATAGCCCTAGTTTGCTCAACCTACCTTCATAAGACATGTTCTCAAATTCGAGTAAAGCTCCTCTGCACCCCTTCTAAAGCTTCCACAACCTTCCTATCATCAGGGAATCAGAAGTGAACACTATACTTCAAGTGTGATCCAACCAGGGTTTCCTGAGGAAACTCACATCTAGAGTGCATGACTTCAAAATAAGCTATTGCTCATTTAGAATGGAGATGAGGAATTATTTTAAAGAGGGCTGGGAGTTTCTACTCTCTGTACTCCAGAAAGCTAAGGAGCCAGGGCCATTGGATATAATTAAGAGAAAGGTAGATGTTTGATCTACAGGGGAGCCATGAGTTGAGAACAAGAAATTGAGAACAAAATCATTAATCAAATAAACTCTTCTCAGGTTTCAAACTTGGTACAGGTACCAATTGAAGCCCGAGAAGAATTTATTTGTCATATATGCCGGGAAAGCACAATATCCTTTTTCAAATATTGGCCCCGGAATATTGAGAAAAATTCCCTTGCTCTTTATGTAGTGTGTCTTATGATTCACCCAAAAATAAGTCACCCATCTACATAAGTACACAAATCACAAACAGGATCCCACTCTGTGACAAGGTCAACCTTGTGTACATGGCAAGATCCCACTCAAAAGTTACACTTATACTTTACTTTATTGTCACCAAACAATTGATGCTAGAGCGTACAATCATCACAGTGAGATTTGTTTCTGCACTTCACACTCCCTGAAGTACAAATCAAAGTAAATATAATAAAAATTTAAATTATAAATCATAATTAGAAAATGGAAAAGGGAAAGTAAGGTAGTGCAAGTCAGGTCCGGATATTTGGAAGGTACGGCCCAGATCCGGGTCAGGATCTGTTCAGCAGTCTTATCACAGTTGGAAGGAAGTTGTTCCCAAATCTGGCCGTAAGAATCTTCATGCTCCTGAGCCTTATCCCGGAGGGAAGAGGGACGAAAAATGTGTTGGCTGGGTGGGTCTTGTCCTTGATTATCCTGGCAGCACTGCTCCGACAGCGTGCGGTGTAAAGTGAGTCCAAGGATGGAAGATCGGTTTGTGTGATGTGCTGGGTTATGTTCACGATCTTCTGCAGCTTCTTCTGGTCTTGGACAGGACAACTTCCATACCAGGTTGTGATGCACCCTCGAGGAATGCTTTCTACGGTGCACCTATAAAAATTTGTGAGTTTTTTTAGGGGACAGGCCAAATTTCTTCAGCTTTCTCAGGAAGTAAAGGCACTAGTGGGTCTTCTTGGCAGTGGACTCTGCTTGGTTAGACCAAGTCAGGTCATTTGTGATATTCACCCCGAGGAACTTAAAGCTTTTGACCTGTTCCACCTGCGCACCACCGATGTAGATGGGGTTGTGCGGTCCGCTACTCCTTCTGAAGTCAACAACCAATTCCTTAGTCTTGCCGACATTGAGGGATAGGTTATTGTCTTCGTACCATACCACCAGGTTCTTAATTTCCTCTCTGTACTCAGACTCAACATTACCCAAGATACGGCCTACAATTGTGGTGTCATCAGCAAACTTATATATTGAGATTGATGGAAGCTTGGCTACACAATCATGGGTGTACAGTGAGTACAGCAGGGGGCTGAGTACACAACCTTGTGGGGCACCGGTGCTCAGAGTGATTGTAGAGGAGAGCTTGTCCCCTATTTTTACAGCCTGGGTCCTGTCTGTGAGGAAGTTGAAGATCCAGCTGCAGATCTGAGTGCTAAGACCCAGGTTCTGGAGCTTAGGAATCAGTTTATTTGGAATGATGGTATTAAAGGCAGAGCTGTAGTCAATGAAGAGGAGCCTTACATATGCATCTTTATTCTCCAGGTGTTCTAAGGAGGAATGGAGTGCCAGAGAGATGGCATCTGCCATTGACCTGTTGCTCCAGTAGGTGAATTGCAAAGCGTCAAGGTTGACCGGTAAGTTATGGTTGATGTGTGCCATAACCAATCGCTCGAAGCACTTCATAGCAATTGATGTCAGAGCCACAGGTCGATAGTCATTCAGGCATGCCACCTTGCTTTTCTTCGGCACCGGGATAATCGTTGCCTTCTTATAACATGAGGGGATCTTAGACTAAAGCAGGGAGCAGTTGAAGATGTCAGCAAACACTCCAGCTAGCTCACTTGCACAGGCCTGGAAACCCGCCCCGGGACACCATCTGGGCCCGTTGCCTTGCTTGGATTTATCTTCAGGAAGGCTCTTCTAACATCTTCCTCGGTGACGAAAAATCTTGATGCCACCAGGTCCAGTTCATCCAGAGGGGGCGGGACACTCCTCTTCTGTTCGAATCGTGCGTGGAATACGTTAAGTTCGTCAGGAAGAGAAGCGCTTCAGTTATTGATATTTCCAGCCTTTTCTTTGCACCCAGTGATCTCATTTGGACCCTGCCATAGTCTACTGGCATCCCTCTGGTTAGCCTGGGCTTCCAACTTGGCTCGATATTGCCTGTTGGCGCCTTTAATTGCTTTTTGGAGTTCACGCCTGGATTCCATGTAGCAACTGGTATCTCCGGACCTAAAAGCCGCAGCTCTAGCCTTTGAAAGGGACTGGACCTCATGATTCATCCAAGGTTTCCGGTTAGGGAATACCCAGATCGTCTTGCGAGACACACAGTCCTCTGTGCATTTCCAGATAAAGTCCATGACAGCTAAGGCATACTCATCAAGGTTAGCTGCCGAGTCCTTGAATACTAACCAGTCTACCGATTCAAAGCAACAACATACCAACCAATCCATACACAATGGAAACAAGAGGGCACAGATTTCAAGCGAAAGGAATAAGTTATCAACGGGATCTGAGGGGATACGCTTTTTTTTCTTACATAAAGAATGGTCGATATCTAGAATGAGCGGCCAGTGGAGGCTGTGGAAACGGGCACAATCACTACGTTTAAAAGATATTTCAACAGACACGTAAAGGGGCAAGGTGTATAAGTATATTCAAAGTACATGTATCATCAGGATATGGTCCTAATGTTGTGCAAGGGGTGGTGGGATTAGCATACATGGGCAAAAACATCAGCAAACACATGGTGGGCAAAACGGTCCAGTTGTGTTTTGTGCAAGTCTATAACACTACAACAACCCCCATCCAGTCTGCACGTGGCAAACACCCATGCAACACGGGCAAAGCACAATCAAACAAATTCCCTTTCAATCCATAGCACAGCCCCCCACGCAACAAGTGCAGGGCAACATCCCACAACACAACTCCTCCCTCCCCATCCCTGCATGCCCACAGCAAGATCCCACCAACCATGTGCATGGAACAGTAAATCACAGTACCAACCCTTTGATCCACTCCAGAATCAATCTAACCCTTCCCTCACACACAAGCCTCCAGTTTTCTATCACCCATGTACCTATCTAAGAGTCTCTTAAATGCCCCTAATAACAACCCTAGCTGTGCCAGGTTACACACCCGAATACAGTACCTCTGACCCATACCTTCCTCTAAACATCTTAAAGTTATGCCCCCTCATGTTAGCCATTGCCACCCTGGGACAAAGTCTTCCACTGTCCACTCCATCCGTGTCTCTTATCATCTTGTACACCTTTATCAAATCACCTCTCATCCTCCTTCACTTCAAAGAGAAAAGCCCTAACTTGCACCTGAATGAGACACAAAAAATCTTCTCTGCATCTTCTCTAAAACTTCCACGTCCCAATTTAAATATCCTATATTAAACTTGGTTCTGATCCTTCCCAGACGGAATACAATAACGTATTCCAAGTGTGCTGGAACCAGGTAGTTTAACACCAAGCCAGCAAGACCTGAAGTAGTATGTGCTTTGCAAGATCCAAACGCTACCGCCCTCCCCACCCCAAGACACGGTTGGTCACCCCAGCGACGCCTACTCAGCAAGATCCCACCCTGAGCAGCAACTTTATGGCAGGTTGACCGGGCGGCGATCGCAGCGACAGGAATCGACTCACCGGCCACCGAGTAGGCAGACCCCGAACAGGGGACGAGGAGCAGGAGGAGCGCCCAAGCAGCGGGATAACGACCCATGGCTGAGACCGTCCCGAAAGCAAAAAGAGCGGCGGCAGCAGGAGGAGACGCCGCCAACATTCAACCCGCCCACCGACTTCGCAATCCTCCTCCTCGACCCAACGCAAGCCTGGTTTCACTTCTCCTCCGGCGGTAGCGGGAGCACCCCACCATTAGTGATGGCGCACGGTTTCCTAATGGAGCGTGCCCGGGGAGCGGGAACGGCCCGACGTTGGGGATGGGAATGGAGTTGAGGATGGGAGGGCGATGGATAGGAAGTTGTAGAGGATGGCAGGGGCGAGGGCCAGGCAGATGCAGTCAGAGGATGAGAGGGGCGGGGGATAGGCAGTTCTAAAGGATGGGGACAAGGGATCACTGTCAATCCTTCATCCCTCACATCCTCTGCAACTGTAGATGGGTCAATTGGACGCAAAGTTCCCTCTAATATTTTTTACAGCTGCGTGGACCAACCATTGTTCTGAGCAGGAAATTTTTACATGCCTTGAAAACTCTGCAACTCTTTTTTTTTGTAAATAACATAGGTACTATGAATATTTAGAATGAAATCTGAACACATACAATTTATTTTATTTATTAATAGTAAGGCATAATTAAATACAGCACAACATAGAAAATCTTGCTAGTTTCATAAACTTTTCCTTGCCTGTCTTTATCACAAATCCATTGCCTGTACACACCATCCAGATTAATTTCACATCCAGATGAATGATACTTCTTAGCCCTCATCAGATCATCCAAATGTTGAAACTACAACACACACAAAATGCTGGTGGAACACAGCAGGCCAGGCAGCATCTATAGGGAGAAGCACTGTTGACGTTTTGGGCCAAGACCCTTCGTCAGGACTAACTGAAAGGAAAGATAGTAAGAGATTAGAAAGTAGGAGGGGGAAGGATAAATGCGAAAGGATAGGAGAAGACCAGAGAGGGTGGGGTGAAGCTGAGAGCCAGACAGATGATTGGCAAAAGGGAGACAGAGCTAGGGAAGGGAAAGGATCATGGGATGGGAGGCCTAGAGAGAAAGAAAGAGGGAAGGGGAGCACCAGAGGGAGATGGAGAACAGGCAGAGAGAGAGAAAAAAAAAAGAGGAGGGGGAAAAAACTAAATACATTAGGGATGGGGTAAGAAGGGGAGGAGAGGGATTAATGGAAGTTAGAGAAATCAATGTTCATGCCATCAGGTTTTAGGCTACCCAGCCGGTATATAAGGTGTTGTTCTTCCAACCTGAATGTGGCTTCATCTTGACAGTAGAGGAGGCCATGGATAGACATATCAGAATGGGAACGGGACGTGGAATTAAAATGTGTGGTCACTGGGAGATCCTGCTTTCTCTGGCAGACAGAGCATAGGTGTTCAGTGAAGTGGTCTCCCAGTCTGCATCGGGTCTCACCAATATATAAAAGGCCACACCGGGAGCACCGGACGCAGTATACCACACCAGCCGACTCACAGGTGAAGTGTCGCCTCACCTGGAAGGACTGTCTGGGGCCCTGAATGGTGGTGAAGGAGGAAGTGTAAGGCCAGGTGTAGCACTTGTTCCACTTATAAGGATAAGTGCCAGGAGGGAGATCGGCGGGAAGGGATGGGGGGGGGGGAACGAATGGACAAGGGAGTCACGTAGGGAGTGATCCTTGTGGAAAGCAGAAAGGGGGGTAGGGAAAGATGTGTTTGGTAGTGGGATCCCGTTGGAGGTGGCGGAAGTTACGGAGAATTATACATTGGACCCGGAGGCTGGTGGGGCGGTAGGTGAGGACAAGGGCAACCCTATCCCTAGTGGGGTGGCAGACCATGGGGTGACGGCTGATGTGCGGGAAATGGGAGAGATGTGTTCTAGTCTGTTCCTGGATTTACATTTTGTTTAAGTCGTAAAACTGAATCCACGTTCACAGTCAGCACTAAAGAAAATTCCAACTGCCCAGCTACGAAGGCTATGTGTGCGGGAACATTTCAGTAACTGCGCGGCCACACATCTGCATAGTTTAGAGGGACTGCTCATTTCACCGGATGCTGTCCGACCTGCTGAGTTCATCCAGCTTGTTTATACATGTGGATTCAGAAGGGTGGCTTCAGGGGGGAGGGGGTGAGGACTGACAAGGGTGGGTGCATTCGGTGTTGAGCAGGTAGATGCAGAGGGTGCAAAGACTGAGACAGTTGCAGAGCATGGGATTCCGGTGTGGGTGCATTGAGTGTGTGTGTGACTGGTTGGAAGCTGATTACAGATGGTGGGACTGAGGGATTGGAGTACCGGTTGAGACTAACCACGTCTGTGCAAAGTGTGAGCAGGTGAATGTGGAGTGAGTGAGGAGGGGAGGTGCTGAGGTTAAGGGGGTGGGTTCAGAGATCTGTACTGAAGGGGTGTGTGTCTGTGAGGAGGCAGTGCAGACTGATTCTCGGGGGTGAAGAGATGGCTGCAGGAGGCGAGAGGGAATAAATGGAAGGAGGAATTGGTTTATGATGGGAGATGGTTATCGAGGGTGCCTGGGGGATTAGTGGGAAATGTGGGTGGGAGGGACAAATGGGAGGGGATGTTGTTGTGTGCCACTTCAATGGAGGGAATTTGTGGAGATCACTCTTGCCTCCCTCCTCCTTCCTAACCTTGCTTTCTTTGATCCACCTCATTTCCAACTTCCAAAGTCATGAACAGCATATTTAGGGTGAATGTGCAGCCTTTTTCCCAGCAATGGGGAATCAAGATCAAGGGGGTGTAGGTTTAAAATGAGAAGAGCTACAGAAGCCTGAAGGCACACACACAGCGATTCAGGAACAGCTTCTTCCCGTCTGTCATAATATTCCTAAAGGGAAATGAAACCATGAACACTACCTCACTTTTTTAAAAATATATATTTTTAATCTATTCAATATACACATTTACTTACTGTAATTGATTTACTGAGTTATTCAATTTTCTAAAATCATTTACTGCATTGTACTGGCACTGGTAATACACGCTGGTGAAAATAAACCCGATTCTGATCACTTGTAGTTTTACAACGGCAGTACAGAACAGAGACCATAAATTAGTGCAAAAAAAAAGTGAAGTAGTGTTCATGGATTCATGAATTGTTCAAAGATCTGATGGGAGAAGCTGGCTATTCAGTCTCCCGAACCTCATCCCGATAGTTGTAATGAGAAGAGGGCTTGTCCCAGTTGGAGAGCTAGAGGAATTGACAATATCCAAGCAGTTTCCTACCTCTGAGAATCTTTTCCAATAGCTTTCCCAGTGATGTAAGGCTCACTGGTCTATAATTACCCGGACTATCATTACTAACTTTTTTGGACAAGGGGACAACATTCGCCTCCCTCCAATCCTCCGGTACCATTCCCGCGGACAACGAGGACCTAGTCCTTGTCACCATCTAAAATTCTGCCAACAATAGTTGTGTCAACAGCAATTTTTCGAGGTAGCATTTGAACTGTGGCTAACCACACAGTTGTAAGTGTAGAGAGTAGGGCAGTGGGCTAAGCAAACATCTTGGAAATGAGCCAGTGGGTCAGCGAGAAGACGTTATTTCCAATCTGTATTGACCATGGAAAGTCAAGGATCCAGTTGCAGAGGGAAGTTCAGAGGCCCAGATTATGGGGCTTGTTGATTAGTACCGAGAACATGATGGTGTTGAACCCTGATCTGTAATCAATAAACAGCGGCCTGATGTAGGTGTGGCTGATGTCCAGGTGCTGCAAGACTGAGTGTAGAGCCAGTGAGAATGAATCCACTGTAGACCTATTGTTGCGACAGACGAACTGCAGGAGTTTCAGGTCACCCTTGAAACTTGAAGTGGATGAGCTGCAGCAGCAGAACGCCATTAATGGAAACTCAGTGGCCACCTTATTATGTACAGGAAGTACAAACGTCGCTGGTGTCAACTACCAGCACAGTCCGAGGATTGTGCTGGACAGCCACAAGTGTCGCCGTGATTTGGGCATATGTTCCTGGATCCTGGTTACTCTTTCTTTTGCCACCTTTGAGCGGTTTGATCAGGGCAATCTATGCGATTTCGATTGCTTAGCAAAGAATGCAGAATACTACTAGACCCCTGGTTTGATGTTTGAAATTCTATGTGTTGTCCACTTGCAAGAGTATTCTGTATAAACACTTTGATAATAAATGTACTTTGAAACTTAGAATTACTTGCATTATACCAATGTTTTTTATGATCATGTCTTCTTAGGCTAAGGATGATATGTTACTACAAATTGTAAATATTTTTAATATGGAGTGGCTCTTGTACATCATTTACCACATGATGTTGACAAGAATGAGGTCTTGGTCAACGATGAGGAATTCCAATGCAACTGGAGACCAGACCTTAGGTATGGAAATTAAACACAAACACCTACTCACACTCACTGGCCACTTTATTAGACATCTCCTGTACCTAATAAAGTGACCACTGAGTGTAAGTACATGGTCTTCTGCTGTGCCATCCACTTCAAGGATCGACGTGTTGGGTGTTCAGAGATGCTCTTCTGCACACCACTGCTGGTACACGTGGTTATCTGAGTTAGTCGCCTTCCTGTCCACTTGAACCAGTCTGGCCAGTCTCCACTGACCTCTCATATCGAATGAAGCTAAAGACTTGGACTCGTGAATGAGGCAAGTGGAAACATAAGGTGTATATCAATTGCCCATCCATCTTGTAAAACTCTATCAAGTCATCTGTCATCTTCTTTGTCTCAAAAGAGAATAGCCCTAGTTTGCTCAACCTACCTTCACAAGACATGTTCTTAAATTTGAGTAAAGCTCCTCTGCACCCCTTCTAAAGCTTCCACATCCTTCCTACAATAAGGGAACCAGAACTGAACACAAGTTCCTCAGGGTTTCCTGAGGAAATTCACATCTTGAGTGCATGACTTCAAAATAAGCTATTGCTCATTTAGAATGGAGATGAGGAATTATTTTCAAGAGGGCTGGGAGTTTCTACTCTGTACGCCAGAAAGCTAAGGAGCCAGGGCCATTGGATATAATTAAGTCAAAGGTAGATGTTTGATCTACAGGGGAGCCATGAGTTGTAGAGAACAAACAGGAAATTGAGAACAAAATCATTAATCAAGTAAGTCTTCTCAGGTTTCAAACTGGGTACAGGTACCAATTGAAGCCAGAGAAGAATTTATTTGTTATATACGCCAGGAAAGCACAATATCCTTTTTCAAATATTGGCCCCGGAATATTGAGAAAAATTCCCTTGCTCTTTATGTAGGGTGTCTTATGACTCACCCAAAAATAAGTCACCCATCTACGTAAGTACACAAATCACTAACAGGATCCCACTCTGTGACAAGGTCAACCTTGTGTACATGGCAAGATCCCACTCAAAAGTTACACAACATCTCAACCAATCCATACACAATGGAAACAAGAGGGCACAGATTTCAAGTGAAAGGAATAAGTTATAAAGGGGTTTTGAGGGGGATACGCTTTTTTTTCTTACATAAAGAATGGTTGATATCTGGAATGAGCGGAGCGGAGGCTGTGGAAACGGGCACAATCACTACGTTTAAAAGATATTGCAACAGACACGTAAAGGGGCAAGGTGTATAAGTATATTCAAAGTACATGTATCATCAGGATATGGACCTAATGTTGCGAAAGGGGTGGTGGGATTAGCATACATGGGCAAAAACGTCAGCAAACACATGGTGGGCAAAACGGTCCAGTTGTGTTTTGTGCAAGTCTATAACACTACAACAACCCCCATCCAGTCTGCATGTGGCAAGCACCTATGCAACACGGGCAAGGCACAATCAAACAAATTCCTTTTCAATCCATAGCACAGCCCCCACGCAACAAGTGCAGGGCAAGATCCCACAACACAACTCCTCCCTCCCCATCCCTGCATGCCCACAGCAAGATTCCACCAACCATGTGCACGGAACAGTAAATCACAGTACCAACCCTTTGATCCACTCCAGAATCAATCTAACCCTTCCCTCACACACAAGCTTCTATTTTTCTATCACACATTTAAGAGTCTCTTAAATGCCCCTAATAACAACCCTAGCTGTGCCAGGTTACACACCTGAATATAGTTCCTCTGACCCATACCTTCCTCTAATAACCTTAAAGTTATGCCCCCTCATGTTAGCCATTGCCACACTGGGACAAAGTCTTCCACTGTCCACTCCATCCGTGTCTCTTATCATCTTGTACACCTTTATCAAATCACCTCTCATCCTCCTTCACTTCAAAGAGAAAAGCCCTAACTTGCACCTGAA